>NC_057813.1:639846843-639999463 GCF_018294505.1 Triticum aestivum
CATCTTATTTACTACTGTCGTTCTAAGCAAATAAGATGCATAAACATGATAAACATCACATGCAATCAAAAAGTGACATGATATGGCCAATATCATTTTGCTCCTTTTGATCTCCATCTTCGGGGCTCCATGATCATCATCATCACTGGCATGACACCATGATCTCCATCATCATGATCTCCATCATCGTGTCTTCATGAAGTTGTCTCGCCAACTATTACTTCTACTACTATGGCTAACGGTTTAGCAATAAAGTAAAGTAATTACATGGCGTTGTTCAATGACACGCAGGTCATACAATAAATTAAGACAACTCCTATGGCTCTTGCCGGTTGTCATACTCATCGACATGCAAGTCGTGATTTCTATTACAAGAACATGATCAATCTCATACATCACATATTATTCATCACATTCTTTTGGCCATATCACATCACATAGCATACCCTGCAAAAACAAGTTAGACGTCCTCTAATTGTTGTTTGCATGTTTTACGTGGCTGCTATGGGTTTCTAGCAAGAACGTTTCTTACCTACACAAAAACCACAACATGATATGTCAATTGCTATTTACCCTTCATAAGGACCCTTTTCATCGAATCCGATCCGACTAAAGTGGGAGAGACTGGAACCCTCTACCCACCTTATGCAACAAGTGCATGTCAGTTAGTGGAACCTGTCTCACGTAAGTATATGTACGTGTATGGTCGGTCCGGGCCGCTTCATCCCACAATACCGTCGAAACAAGATTGGACTAGTAACGGTAAGCATATTGAACAAAAATCAACGCCCACAACAACTTGTGTTCTACTCTTGCATAGAAACTCCGCAATAGACCTAGCTCATGATGCCACTGTTGAGGAACGTAGCAGAAATCAAAAAAAATTCTACGCATCACCAAGATCAATCTATGGAGTAACCTAGCAACGAGGGGAAGGAGAGTGCATCTACATACCCTTGTAGATCGCTAAGCAGAAAAGTTCAATTGAACGGGGTTGATGGAGTCGTACTCGTTGTGATCCAAATCACCGATGATCCTAGTGCTGAATGGACGGCACCTCCGCGTTCAACACACATGCAGCCCGATGACGTCTCCCATGCCTTGATCCAGAAAGGAGAGAGGGAGATGTTGGGGAAGACTCTGTCCAGCAGCAGCACGACGGTGTGGTGGTGGTGGAGGAGCGTGGCAATCCCGCGGGGCTTCACCAAGCACCGCGGGAGAGGAGGAGGACTTGGGAGAGGGGGAGGGCTGCGCCAGAACTTGGGTGGGGCTGCCCTCCCACTTCCCACATATATATAGGGGCAAGGGAGATGGGGGCCGGCCACCTCAGATCCAATCTGAGGAGGGGGCGGCGGCCAAGGGGGGAGGAGTGCCTCCCAAGTCAAGTGGAGGCCCTCCCCCTTAGGGTTTCCCCTCTCCCATGCGCATGGGCCTTAGGGGGGCTGGTGCCCCTGGCCCATTAAGGCTAGGGCGCCCCCTTACAGCCCATGCTGCTATATTGGACATGGTGGAAGATTTTCCCGACCTCCGGACCCCTCCGGAATCCTCCGGAACCTTCTGGAAGCTTCCCGGTACAATACCGGGAAAACCAAACTTTTCCCGGAACCCGAACAACAACTTTCCATATATAAATCTTTACCTCTGGACCATTCCAGAACTCCTCGTGACGTCCAGGATCTCATCCGGGACTCCGAACAACATTCGGTAACCACGTATCTCTATTCCCTATAACCCTAGCGTCATCAAACCTTAAGTGTGTAGACCCTACGGGTTCGGGAGACATGTCATGACCGAGACAACTCTCCGGCCAATAACTAACAGCGGGATCTCGATACCCATGTTGGCTCCCACATGTTCCACGATGATCTCATCAAATGAACCACGATGTCGAGGATTCAATCAATCCCGTATTCAATTCCCTTTGTCTAGCGGTATAGTACTTTCCCGAGATTCGATCGTCGGTATCCCGATACCTTGTTCAATCTCGTTACCGGCAAGTCTCTTTACTCGTTTCGTAACACATCATCCCGTGATCAACCCCTTGGTCAAATTGTGCACATTATGATCATGTCCTACCGAGTGGGCCCAGAGACACCCAAAGCATTCCTACGTCATCCGGGAGTTGCACAATATCATGGTCTAAGGAAAAGATACTTGACATTAGAAAAGCTTTAGCATACGAACTACACGATCTTTGTGCTAGGCTTAGGATTGGGTCTTGTCCATCACATCATTCTCCTAATGATGTGATCCCGTTATCAACGACATCCAATGTCCATGGTCAGGAAACCGTAACCATCTATTGATCAACAAGCTAGTCAACTAGAGGCTTACTAGGGACATGGTGTTGTCTATATACCCACACATGTATCTCAGTTTCCTATCAATACAATTATAGCATGGATAATAAACGATTATCATGAACAAGGAAATATAATAATAATAACTAATTTATTATTGCCTCTAGGTCATATTTCCAACAAACACATGGGTATGGGCACTCCCCTTGGCAACTGCCAAGCTTGGAGGAGGTGCCCCGGTATCGTATCACCATCACACTCTTATCTTTACCATTTTATTTAGTTCGATCCTTTTAGTAGCATCTTGATCTAGTAGATTGAAGTTTTGATATCAAGTAGTTTTAGTTTTGCATTGTGATCTCTTTTTTTGTAATCGAGTCCGTGAGCTATCTATAATAAAGATTAGTGTTGAGTCAAGGGCTTTGCTATGTTGCTATGATCTTGAGAAAGTAGAAATAATAAAAGAGTTCATATTGATCTTATGGATAGTGATAACTTCACATATAGAAAGTATGAGGCATAAAAATTGTTGAGAGTTGATGAACGTAGTTTTGGTCATCATTGCAATTAATAGGAAGTGATAAGGAAAGAGGGGTTCACATATAAATATATTATCTTGGACACCTTGTATAATTGGGAGCACTCATTAAGTATGACATGCTAAAAGTGTTGACGTTGGACAAGGAAGACAACGTAAAGGTTTATGTTTTCCGACATCTCAGTTAAAGTATAATGTCATTGACCTTCCAAACATGTTGAGCTTGCCTTTCCCCCTCATGATAGCCAAATTCCCTACACCAAGTAGAGATACTACTTGTGCTTCCAAATGCCCTCAAACCCAGTTTTGACATGAGAGTCCACCATACCTACCTATGGATTGAGTAAGGTCCTTCAAATAAGTTGTCATGTTGCTAGCAATAAAAATTGCTATCTAAATATGTATGACTTATTAGTGCAGAGAAAATAATCTTTGTATGAACTTGTTGTGGAAGTAATAAAAGCGACGGACTGCATAATAAAGGTCCACATACAAGGGGCAATATTAAGTGACGTTCTTTAGCATTAAGATTTTGTGCATCAACCCTAAACGCACATGACAACCTCTGCTTCCCTCTACGAAGGGCCTATCTTTTACTTTATGTTTTTACTTTATGCTTGAGTCAAGGTGATCCTCACCTTTCCCTTTTTCATTTTATCCTTTGTCAAGCTCCTCGTGTTTGAAAGATCATGATAAATATATCCAATTGGATGTAAGTTAGCATGGGCTATTATTGTTGACATAACCTAAAGGTGAATATGTTGGGAGGCAACACAATAAGCCCCTATCTTTCTCAGTGTCCGGCTGAAACTCCATAACCACAAGTATTGCATGAGTGTTAGCAATTATAGAAGACTACAAGATAGTTGAGTATGTGAGCTTGCTGAAAATCTCTATTGTTGACTCTTTCTGATGTTATGATAAATTGCGATTGCTTCAATGACTGACATTACAGTTTGTTAGTTCCGAATGAAGTTTTTGAACCATACTTGACATTGTGAATTGATTGTTACTTGAGCATAGGAAATCATATGACAAAATCTATATATGTTGTTGTTATAAGAATGATCATGATGCCCTCATGTCCGTATTTTATTTTTATCGACACCTCTATCTCTAAACATGTGGACATATTTTTCGATTTCGCCTTCCGCTTAAGGACAAGCGAGGTCTAAGCTTGGGGGAGTTGATACGTCCATTTTGCATCATGCTTTTATATCAATATTTATTGCATTATGGCTTGTTATTACATAATATATCTCAATACTTATGGCTATTCTCTCTTATTTTACAAGGTTTACCATGAAGAGGGGGAATGCCGACAGCTGGAATTCTGGCTGGAAAAGGAGCAAACGTTGGAAACCTATTCTGCACAGCTCCAAAAGTCCTGAAACTCCACGAAACATCTTTTTGGAATTAATAAGAATTTTTGAGCAAAAGAAATACACCAGGGGCCCACACCCTGTCCAGGAGACACGACCCCCCCTTATAGGGCGCGCCCCTATCTCCTGGGCCCCCTGGTAGGCCTCTGGTGTCCATCTTCTTCTATATCACCGCTTTTACCCTGGAAAACATTGTGGGCAAGCTTACGGGACGAAACTCCGCCGCCACGAGGCGGAACCTTGGCAGAATCAATCTAGGGCTCCGGCAGAGCTGTTCTGCCGGTGACACTTCCCTCCGGGAGGGGGAAATCATCACCAATGTCATCACCAACAATCCTCTCATCCGGAAGGGGTCAATCTCCATCAACATCTTCACCAGCACCATCTCCTCTCAAAACCCTAGTTCATCTCTTGTATCCAATCTTGTATCAAAACCACAAATTGGTACCTGTGGGTTGCTAGTAGTGTTGATTACACCTTGTAGTTGATGCTAATTGGTTTACTTGGTGGAAGATCATATGTTCATATCCTTTAAGCATATTATTACTCCTCTGATTATGAACATGAATATGCTTTGTGAGTAGTTACGTTTGTTCCCGAGGACATGGGTGAAGTCTTGCTATTAGTAGTCATGTGAATTTGGTATTCGTTCGATATTTTGATGAGATGTATGTTGTGTTTTCCTCTAGTGGTGTTATGTGAACGTCGACTACATGACACTTCACCATTATTTGGGCCTAGAGGAAGGCATGGGGAAGTAATAAGTAGATGATGGGTTGCTAGAGTGACAGAAGCTTAAACCCTAGTTTATGCGTTGCTTCGTTAGGGGCTGATATGGATCCATATGCTTAATGATGTGGTTAGGTTTACCTTAATACTTCTTTTTGTAGTTGCGGATGCTTGCAATAGGGGTTAATCATAAGTGGGATGCTTGTCCAAGTTAGGGCAGTACCCAAGTACCGGTCCACCCACATATCAAATTATCAAAGTACCGAACGCGAATCATATGAACGTGATGAAAACTAGCTTGACGATAATTCCCAATGTGTCCTATGGAGCTCCTTTCTCATTATTAGAAATTGTCCAGGCTTATCCTTTGCTACATAAAGGATTGGCCACCTTGCTGCACTTTATTTACTTTATTTACTTGTTACTAGTTACTATTTATCTTATCACAAAACTATCTATCACCTACAATTTCAGTGCTTGCAGAGAAAACCTTACTGAAAACCGCTTATCATTTCCTTCTGCTCCTCGTTGGGTTCGACACTCTTACTTATCGAAAGTACTACGATTGATCCCCTACACTTGTGGGTCATCACCTAACTATATGATTTTGTAGGGATGAACTTTCTTTAGCCATGTTATTTTGAGAAGACATGATTGCTTTTATTAGTATGCTTGAAGTATTACTATTTCTTATGTCAATGTGAACTTTTATTTTGAATCATTTGGATCTGAACATTCATGCCACAATAAAGAAAATTACATTGAGAATTATGCTAGGTAGCATTCCACATCAAAAATTCTGTTTTTATCATTTACCTACTCGAGGACGAGCAGGAATTAAACTTGGGAATGCTTGATATGTGTCCAACGTATCTATAATTTTTGATTGTTCCATGCTATTATATTACCAATTTTGGATGTTTATGGGCTTTATTTTACACATTTATATCATTTTTGGGACTAACCTACTAACCGGAGGCCCAGCCCGTATTGCTGTATTTTTGCCTATTTCAGTATTTCGAAGCAAAGGAATATCAAACGGAGTCCAAACGGAATGAAACCTTCGGCAGCGTGATTTTTGGAACGAACGTGATCCAGAGGACTTGGAGTGCAAGCCAAGAAGCAGCCGAGGCGGCCACGAGGGTGGAGGGCGCGCCCACCCCTACAGGGTGCGCCCCTTATCTCGTGGGCCCCTCGGGCGGCCACCGACCTACTTCTTCCTCCTATATATACCGACGTACCCCGAAAACATCCAGGGAGCCAACGAAAAACAATTTCCACCGCCGTAACCTTCTATATCCGCGAGATCCCATCTTGGAGCCTGCGCCGGCGCTCCGCCGGAGGGGGAATCGACCATGGAGGGCTTCTACATCAACACCAAAGCCCCTCCGATGAATTGTGAGTAGTTTACCACAGACCTTCGGGTCCATAGTTATTAGCTAGATGGCTTCTTCTCTCTTTTTGGATCTCAATACCATGTTCTCCCGCTCTCTTGTGGAGATTTATTCGATGTAACTCTTTTTGCGGCGTGTTTGTCGAGATCTGATGAATTGTGGGTTTATGATCAAGTTTATCTATGAGAAATATTTGAATCTTCTCTGAATTTTTTTATGTACGATTGAGTCATCTTTGCAAGTCTCTTTGAATTATCAGTTTGGTTTGGCCTGCTAGATTGATCTTTCTTGCAACGGGAGAAGTGCTTAGCTTTGGGTTCAATCTTGCGGTGTCCTTACCCAGTCACAATAGGGGTTGCAAGGCACGTATTGTATTGTTGCCATCAAGGATAAAAAGATGGGGTTTATATCATATTGCATGAGTTTATCCCTCTACATCATGTCATCTTTCTTAATGTGTTACTCTGTTCGTATGAACTTAATACTCTAGATGCATGCTGGATAGCGGTCGATGTGTGGAGTAATAGTAGTAGATGCAGGCAGGAGTCGGTCTACTTGTCACGGACGTGATGCCTGTATACATGATCATGCCTAGATAATCTCATAATTATTCGCTTTTCTATCAATTGCTCGACAATAATTTGTTCACCCACCGTAATACTTATGCTATCTTGAGAGAAGCCACTAGTGAAACCTATGGCCCTCGGGTCTATCTTTTATCATATAAGCTTTCAATCTACTTTTATTTGCATCTTTACTTTTCCAATCTATATTATAAAATACCAAAAATATATTTATCTTATCATACTATCTCTATCAGATCTCACTTTCGCAAGTGGCCGTGAAGGGATTGACAACCCCTTTATTGCGTTGGTTGCGAGTTCTTTGTTTGTTTGTGTAGGTGCGTGGGACTTTTGAGGAGCCTCCTACTGGATTGATACCTTGGTTCTCAAAAACTGAGGGAAATACTTATGCTACTATTGCTGCATCACCCTTTCCTCTTCAAGGAAAACCAACGCAAGCTCAAGACGTAGCAAGTGTTAGCAATTGTGAAAGAATAAATGATAGTAGAGTATGTAGACTTCCTGAAAAGCTCTTATGTTGACTCTTTCCTATGTTATGATAAATTGCAATTGCTTCAATGACGGAAATTTTAGTTTGTTAGTTCTCAATGAAGTTTCTAAATCATACTTGACATTGTGAATAGATTGTTACTTGAGCATAAGAAATCATATGACGAATTATATATATATGTCATTGTTATAAGAATGATCATGATGCCCTCATGTTCATATTTTAGTTTTATCGACACCTCTATCTCTAAACATGTGGACATATTTTTCGATATCGGCTTCCGCTTGAGGACAGGCGAGGTCTAAGCTTGGGGGAGTTGATACGTCCATTTTGCATCATGCTTTTATATCGATATTTATTGCATTATGGGATGTTATTACACGTTATGTCACAATACTTATGACTATTCTCTCATATTTTACAAGGTTTACATGAAGAGGGAGAATGCCGGCAGCTGGGATTCTGGGCTGGAAAAGGAGCAAATATTGGAGACCTATTCTGCACAGCTCCAAAAGTCCTGAAACTCCATGAAAATTATTTTTGGAAATTAATAATAAATATTCGGCGGAAGAAATACCTGAGGAGGGCCACCCACCACCCATGAGGGTCGGGCGCGCCCTACCCCCTGGGCACCCCCATGCCTCATGGGCCACCTGGCAGCCCTCCGGTGCCCATCTTCTGCTATATGAAGTCTTTTACCATGGAAAAATCATAAGCAAGCTCACGGGATGAAAATCCACCGCCACGAGGCGGAACCTTGGCGGAACCAATCTAGGGCTCCGGCGGAGCTGTTCTGCCGGGGAAACTTCCCCCCGGGAGGGGGAAATCATCACCATCGTCATCACCAACAATCCTCTCATCGGGAGGGGGACAATCTCCATCAACATCTTCAACAACACCATCTCCTCTCAAACCCTAGTTCATCTCTTGTATCCAATCTTTGTATCAAAACCTCAGATTGGTACCTGTGGGTTGCTAGTAGTGTTGATTACTCCTTGTAGTTGATGCTAATTGGTTTATTTGGTGGAAGATCATATGTTCAGATCCTTAATGCATATTGATACCCCTCTGATTATGAACATGAATATGCTTTGTGAGTAGTTACGTTTGTTCCTGAGGACATGGGTGAAGTCTTGCTATTAGTAGTCATGTAAATTTGGTATTCGTTCGATATTTTGACGAGATGTATGTTGTCTCTCCTCTAGTGGTGTTATGTGAACGTCGACTACATGACACTTCACCATTATTTGGTCCTAGAAGAAGGCATTGGGAAGTAATAAGTAGATGGTGGATTGCTAGAGTGACCGAAGATTAAACCCTAGTTTATAAGTTGCTTTGTAAGGGGCTGATTTGGATCCATATGTTTCATGCTATGGTTAGATTTACCTTAATACTTCTTTTGTAGTTGCGTATGCTTGCAATAGGGGTTAATCATAAGTGGTATGCTTGTCCAAGAAAGGGCAGTACCCAAGCACCGGTCCACCCACATACCAAATTATCAAAGTAATGAACACGAATCATATGAATGTAATGAAAACTAGCTTGACCATAATTCCCATGTGTCCTCTGGAGAGCTTTCCTCATTATAAGAACTTGTCCAGGCTTGTCCTTTGCTACAAAAAGGATTGGGCCACCTTGCTGCACCTTATTTAATTTCATTGCTTGTTATCTGTTACAAATTATCTTATTACAAAACTATCTGTTACCTATAATTTCAGTGCTTGTAGAGAATACCTTACTGAAAACCGTTTGTCATTTCCTTCTGCTCCTCGTTGGGTTCGACACTTACTTATTGAAAGGACTATGATAGATCCCCTACACTTGTAGGTCATCAGGCGTAGTGGTCGCGGATGTAGTCTTCCCGGCCGCCACACGCTCCAGCGAGCTCCGCCCACATCGTCCCGGTCGCGCCGTCCAGGCGGGCGTCCACGGCCGCACCCGCGCTGCTCTGCCCTGCCGCAGCACATACAGGAGGTCTTCCCGTCCGATACCTGGCCTCACCATATCCCGTTCGTCCGCTCGGCCTCGATGGCAGAATTTGAAGCAGCACGACCGCGACGGGCTGCGAGCGGTGATCTTGACCGCGTGGTGGCAGAGGCGCGCAGGCAGCGAGCAGCAAGGAGCCGGCGTCTGCGTGCAGCGAGCTCTGGCCCGGCCACGCCATGGCCACACGCCGACAGACGAGCTGTCGTGGCTCCGGACGCGCGCGCGAGCAGGCACGTAGGTCGGCCCCAACGGTGAGCACGGCAGCAAGAGACGGCGAGCGGCGCGGTTGTTGGAAGAAAAGACGAGGAGAGAGAGCTCGAGTGTGTCAGGAGAAAAATGAGAGTAGAGAGGCTGCATGTGGGCCTTTGCATGCATAAACATATCGCCGGCGCTCCCAGATGCCTCCCAGGGGGCTGGGTTTGGGGTGGGACTGCCGGCGCTAAAATTTGACGAACCCGACAAAAAAGTGATCCTGGGGGGGGGCGTGAGTGGAGACTTTTTTCACTGTCGGCGATGAAAAAGTGATCGTGGGGGCCTTCCTGGGGGGACGGTTGGAGTTGCTCTAAGATAGTGCCATCTCTTGTGTCCGCGCAACCACGTAGGGTCAACACTGAGCCAGCAGTCCTATAACTAATTTGCATCACTGGTTATGGCGTGATTCATACTAGTATCCATTCGATATAATCAGGCCCGGTCTTGATGGGGGGGCAAGGGGGCGGCCGCCCTGGGCCCCCAGAACGGAGGGACCCCCACTAGGGATGTACGTGTTATAGAGATATAGGCCTGCTGCTACGTGCATCTATATGGACTGACATTAGTAGAAAACAAGGCTTTGGTTCAGGCCGAGCCAGCTCATTAGTCCCGGTTCAGCCTAGAACTGGGACCCATGGGGGCATTGGTCCTGGTTCGTGAGGCCAGGGGGCTTGCCGGGCCTCATGGGGGCATTGGTCCCGGTTTGTCTGGCCCCTTTGGTCCCGATTGGTAGGACGAACCGGGACCAATGGGCCTCGCTCCTGGCCCACCACCATTGGTCCCGGTTGGTGGCTTGAACTGGGACCAAAGGGTGTCCTTTTGTCCCGGTTCTAGCCATGAACCGGGACCAATGTGATGCCTATATATACCCCCTCGCCGGCGAGCAGAGCACTCCACACTGCTCCGTTTTTTCTGGCAGGCGAGGGGAGGGCTTTGTGCTGCTCTAGCTCACCTCCTATGCACATGAGTTGTTCGATGGAATGCCCGAGCCACACTACTTAAGCTTTCTCCTCTCCAAGCTCGACCTCCAAGATCCATTTTCCTCAATATTTGTCTAGGTTTAGCGGTCTGTCATGTTACGTCCCCGTCTTCACCGCCGTCGATCGCCCGCGCCGATCTCGTCGTCGGCACCACCGTAGTGAGCCTCTTGTTCTTATCTTCTTTCCGAAAGAAAAAATTCTTATTTGTATGTTTAGATAGTACTACTTCTAATAATTAAGTCTCTATATATAGCTCAGCTCTTTCATTGCATGTATATATAATTATCCTCACTATATTATGCAGATTGAAGATCGCCGAATTGAAGAAAAGACAAATTGGTGATATTGGGTTCATTAACACAAATCTCATGGATGAATGGAATGTCAAACATGATGCCAAACAAACCAAGGCCAACTTGGTCGCATCGTTACTTTGAAATCAAAACAAAGTTACAATACTCTTTACGAATACAGGTGAGTGTTACTGTCTTGTGGATATTCGGTTTCCCTTATTACTCGAGGTTATAGTAATGTAATTGATGAGTTATGCATGCGTGCGCAGCTTCTACTTTATTCTGCTAGAGATTAAGCTTGAGCAGGGACTAGTAGCCGTCATAGACTCGAAACGAAAAAATCCCGAGGAGTATGCAACCATGACTAAAATGCTCAAGAAGTAAGTTCAATCGATCATTATCGCACCATATTGGCAACTTTCTTCATTTACTGATATCAAGTAATTGTTTTCTTTGTCTGGCAGGGTTGGGAAAAAGTTCACTGCACAAGCTCCGGGACTGTCGACGGAGCTGCGATTTAACCACCCGAAAGTAAGTATTACTAGCTAGTTCTGCGCATCTCTCATTGATTCGAGCTAGTTTCATCAATACCATTTAGCATGCTTCCTTATCAATTTGATTGACCTCTATTTCTTGTAAAGTGGTTGTGGCAGGAACCCGGGAATGATTTCTGTGGATACTACATTTGCGAGTTCATCCGCCACACGACCTATGAGCGGGGATACTCTAAAAAACAATATGAAGTGTGTAAGCAATAATTTTCACAATTTTATTTTATTACCATCATTTGTGTTGAGTTTCATTCATATATATGTATTGACTCCCTTCTTTTAATTAGATGTTTTAGATGCGGGATGAACTCCTACCACAAGATCGCATAGGAGAAATTCAAGAGGAAATGGCGGGATTCTTTCTTGACCACGTTATCGTCAAAGACGGAGAATACCATGTGGAAGTTGAGTTCGGATGTTAGGGGATTATAAGAGATCTTATATTGTACATATGTAGCCAGTAGCGTCGGATAGATATACGAAAACTTGTTGTTCGACCAATCTCTCGGAGAAGGAGAGGTCGATCACTTCTCTCTGTATATGTTCATGACGATCTTCTGTACTTAATGGTTTACTTCATTTGCTTATATTACTAGCTAGCTAGCGTGTCGAGTCCTCTCTATACGTATAGTACGTACCGTCGATCAAGCACGAAGATAAGAGAGGACACTTCTCTCTATTAGCTAGCTAACACAATATATGAAACCCCTAAATTAACCCTACAAAACCCCCAACCCCCCTCCCCCCTTTCAGAAAAAAAACAAAAACCCCAGCCCCTGAAATGCTGACGCGCGGAAGCCTCTTGGTCCCTGTTGGTGGCACCAATCGGGACAAAAGGCCCTCCTGCATGGGCAAGCCGCAGCGGCCATGTAGAGCCCCATCTGTCCCGGTTTGTGGGCGAACCGGGATTAAAGGTGTTGGGCTTTAGTACCGACACTTTAGTCCCGGTTCGGCAACTGGGACAAATGGGCCTTATGAACTGGAACAAATGAGGCTTTTTCTATTAGTGTAAAAAAACGCACTGCCATGCTGGCCCAAGTTTCATACTACATGAGGATAATTACGCATGGCCGTTGATCATGGATCGAATCAGCCTTCTTGGAGAGGCGTGTCAGTTACGCACGCACGCGAAGGATTAGGATCACGCGAGGATCGCACGCACGCGGGGAGAAACCACGGTATGCGCCGTCACCGGTGGACGCCCAGATGGATTTCTCCTCTTCACCTCGCGACCGCCAGAACCAGTTGAACTATGACGGAAGAAGGACGGCCAGCGAGCATGAACTCTGCAATCGCTACAATTTTAGCCGGAGACGCCCCATCAATGATTCGACAAGTTGTTTCTAGATAAGGTACTGTGCCCTAGCGATTTTGCCTTTCCTATAATAATTAATACAAATTGTAAATGATAATCAATATTCCCTCTTCATTATTTCATACAGCACTGATAATTGATTGAGTGGGCATGGTTATTGTAGAGTTCATAGGCTTTGTCATTGAAATCAATGTAAGCTGTTCTTTGCAATGCCCTATGGAACACTGAGATGCAAGCACTAGTCTAGAAAAGAAACTAGTCCATGATTATGGTTAAACTTTTTTCTCTAAATACAATGGACTTGATAGCACTTCCAATTCCGCATCCTAGTGCCATGTCATCCGATTTGTGTAGCTCTCACCATAATGTAT
The DNA here is from genome assembly GCF_018294505.1 of Triticum aestivum. NCBI lineage: Eukaryota > Viridiplantae > Streptophyta > Magnoliopsida > Poales > Poaceae > Triticum > Triticum aestivum. The sequence continues at coordinate 639,860,009 of NC_057813.1, forward strand.
TTCGTTGTCATATTTTTCACTTGTGTAGAATACATCCATATGAATGTGTAGAATTTTTTTTTCAGAATTCTTTGAAACTCCAAAATGTAATTATTGAATTTTTTTAAAATATCCACCTTCATGGAGGTCGCCCGCCGAAAGCCCTCACTTTGTACCCATGGCCGCATATATGTCTTCTGGGGTTAATTAGATAAATGTCACTTCAATTATGGTGATTCATAAAAATGCCACTGCAATTACCAAACTTTAAAAAATGCCACTTCATTTTTTGCAAACTTTAAAAAACGCCACTGCAGACTTCAAGAAATGCCACTGGACATGGCATGAAATGGCATTTTTTCAAGTTTGAAAATTGCAGTGGCATTTCTCGGAATCACCAAATTTAGAGTGGCATTTATCAAATTAACCATATCTTTCGGGTTGGCTAGTTTTTCTGTTGCCTAGCTTGACGACAACTTACGTATGGTTTTCGCATGCAGAGGGCGATCGCAAGGCGCAGGTGGCGCGTGCCAGCGTTTGGAGAGTGGAACAACCACGACGATGGCGGCGATGGTGGCTGGACGGCAGCCATCATCAGTCAATTCTTCGAGCCTGGCACGGCACACAAATCACTCAAACAGGAACCCATTGGTTACGACAGCGGCGTCGCCGCCATGGGGAAGCAACAACACAAGGTGGCGATGCAAACCTGGGCGGCGGACTCTCGGCCCGATGCGACAGTGGATCCTTTTTCCTTCACGTTGGTCAAGGCTGTTGACGATGACCTGTATGAGATCCCATCGGGCATGCTGTGCGGCAAGCGACTACATGTATGTACTACTCCCTCCGGCCCATAATATAACCGAAAATACTCCTTCACTAGTTTCTCTGTCAGTAAATAGTCATATGGTTTCAGTTTTGGAATAAATTAACCTAAAATACTCCTTCACTAATGGTTTCTCTATCAGTTAGGCCATGTTTGTTTGGGCTTTTGCTTCTGCTTTTGCAGCATTTTCATTTTGACAAAAAGCCAAAAAAGCTTCTAAATAGATGCTTTTTATGTGACTTTTGTCTTATACCATCATATAACACTATTGATTCATAAGCCAAAAGACGACGCAAAAAAGCTCCTATTTAGGAGCTTCTCTGGCTTTTTGCCAAAGTGGAAAAGCTGCAAAAGTAAATGCAAAAGCAAAAGCCCAAACAAACAGGGCCTTAATAATACTTCCTCTGATCCAAAATAAGTTAAACCACGACACTTGTTTTGGATCGGTGGGAGTAGTATGAAATAAATTTTCAATTAAATACTAGAAATTTGCTCCACAACTTTATGAATTTTCTAATACCGCTAATGTTTATAGTTTTTTATATCGCCTAATTATCTTGTTTCATTGTAGAAGGGTAGGACGTGGCTGAGGAGCCTGCTGATGAGGTGTTGCGGCCTCAACTGCTTCGCCTACTGAATGTGGCTGAGGGTTCACGTTGGTACATGTTTTGATGGAACGGTAGATGAACTACACGATGTGGTTCCCTATCCTAGAGAATGTAACTATGTAAGATGGTAGTAGTGGGTTGACGACTTATATATTGGTTATGTATTTTCATTCATTTATGTTATGTATGAGCAAAAATACTAAGCTGACCAATTTGATTTATGAAGTTAATCTACAAATGCATGTCGTATTTGCTGAAATGAAGAAGGGAACATGACCATAGTACTAGCATTGTCATCTCCTCTTCATGAGCGGAAAATATGGAAGTCTTGTGCATGAATGCTATCAAGTCAGCTCTTTTGCACTTGCCGCTCTAGTCATAGTACGTAAATCACTAAAGTCTGAGTTACTCACTCATCTGAAACCTGTATATATACTGCCAGAATCTATTCAAATGGCTGTGAAGAGAAATGAAAGTGACATTATTTGAGCAAGAAGTAGCACAAAGATGCATGATGTCAAAATAGTAGCAAGATGTGATTTATAGGAATAGGATGCATCAGGAATACGTTTGCGAGTTCTTCCCAAGATACTTGTACAATTTTCCAATGTCCGTGGACATGCATCGTTGTCCTTCCATTGTCAGTTGCACACTCTACTAGGCGAGTCTCCGTCCGCGACACTAATCATCACTCGTGACAAATGGGCAATATGTGTCAAGCCAAATGCTCATCGCTAGTGACAAATGGGTTAGATGTGTCAAACCAAATCCTTCATCCTAGACCCCCACGAGTTATGTGAACTTTGGCAACCACACACGATGTCATGTTGATGTGGATGCACACTATTTGTTGTGTGCATGACGGATAACAAACGGCGTATTCATGGCAAGGTATGCACATGGGATGTTGTTCGAGGGGTAGATCCATAGCGAGGATGTTTCCTTGATCTAGATGGCCAATGAGGCTCTTCGAACTAAGATTATTGCATAGCTTCTTGTGTGTGGCCGGTGTCTGACCTCTCACAAGACTAAGAAACACATTAATTCTTTTGCAATCCAAAAATGTGCGCTCTGTGATCACCAAGAAAAAGATGACTACCACTTGTTGGTGGAATGTTCTTTCTCCTAGACCGTATGGAGAAACGTGACAGTAAATATGCTCGGTGCTTTTCGTAATATGCCACTGATGGCGTTCGGCTCTCTGAGGCAACGGTGGCAAAATAAGATGGCATTGCTGCAGCTGCATGTCAAGGCGGTTTCGAGGACTGCCACTATTTTCATTTTGTTGAACTAACGAAAGGAAAGGAACAAACTCATCTTCTTGAAGAAGCGGTGCACCATTGACTAACTGATGGCTCAGGCTGCAGGGCAAGGACACGATCCGGAACTTGGCTCTAATCCCAGCGCTGCAGCAAGATGTATTAAAAAAAGATGTAGCGATGTAAAGCTCTTGCGTGTGAGTGAGGACATTTGTACAACTGACCGCACCACAATTTTTCCGTTCTAATTTCCTTTTTTGACTCTGCGAAACTCGAAGATTACCGTTCCTAGAGCATCTACAGCCCGACCTAGCTATCCCCCCCCCCCCCCCCCTAAATTTTTGCGAGCGCGCCTAGGTGCCTCTGAAGACAGTGACTGGTCACCCCACAAATGTCCACGTCCACAACCGGGTACCTCATTAACAAATCCTCAAATCCATACAATGGCATGCAACATCAACTAAACTCCACATACTACATCTCGGTATGCCCAATTGCCAACAGCTCGGTGTTCATTTTGTTAGATAATGGAACAACTCGATATGCCCTTTCTTTCGCTGTAATAAGACTAATGCTTCACCCTAAAAGAAACATCACGGTGAGCCTAGGATGCCGGTCACTAGAGGTGCTCCAGTTGTGGTACCAACGTGCAATTAACTTTTTGTTTATGTGGTGGAACTTTAATTGTGTAGGATAAATGATTAATTGTGTAGGGTAAACTTTACCCTTGAGTTTAATTTTCTGCCAATCTTTGGTGGAAAGTGATAGCTCGTCCATTTCATTATTCCACAGAACATTGTGGCCTTCCAAGGTTCCCGCAAAATTAGTTCCAATAGTTTGCACAACTTGTTGGTTGTCATATGCTTTCAACTTGCATGTTTAAATACTTGAATATATATGCTAACAGCATATGTCTGCAATGCAGTTTGATTGGACAACTGGATACAGTTTTTTAGTCAGTTTTCACCAAAAATCCGGCCGTTGTATTTTAGAAACAGGATATTTTACAAATCTATTAAAAATAGGAAAATATATTTTAGAATATTGTCTAGTAGGAGTATGTGTTTTAGAACTATATATATTGACAGAACCATCTACTCAAATGACCGCAAGGGGACTCAAAATTGGAGTAATGCTACACGTACAAACGAGTTACAAGGTTTTACGACGAGAGTTATGGTCAATACATGGAGAGGCGCCCCCCCTCCCCCCCCGAAAATCAGGGGGAGAGGGGCAAGTTTGTGATTGGTTAGTAGATGAAAAAATTCCTAGTCAGCGTGTAATTGCGTGTAACTCTTTCCATGTTTAGCATTATTGCTCAAAAGTGAGACATTATCTGGGTGAGGAGCAGCGCAGAGACACATGATATGTCAAAATAGTAGCAAGCTTGATAGGAATGAGGTGCAGCAGGGATTCGCCTGGAACCTGGATTTTTTTTCAAAACTATCATGTTTTTTGTAGCAATTTCGGAAACTATAGGACGTAATGCAAAAAAACCAAAACTAGTAGCCCGTCGGTCATTCTTTGGCCGAAGTAGTACTTTTCGGCCACAGCTAGGCGAAATAGTACTTTTCGGCCACAGCTAGGCCGAAGCAGTACTTTTCGGCCTTAGCTAGCCCGAAGTAGTACTTTTTGGCCAGAGCTAGGCCAAAGTAGTACTTTTCGGCCACACTTAGACCGAAATAGACTTTTTGGTCAAGTCTAGGCCGAAAAGTCACTTTTTGGTCATCCCTAGGCCGAAGTTGCATGGCTCATGCTGAATTGTATTTTGTTGCCACCCGTTTCCCGCCCACCCCTTCCCGCCACCCGTTTTCCGTCTTATTTTCCCGCCAATCCGTTCCCGCCTTATTTTTCCGCCAATCCCTTCCCGCCTTATTTGCCCGCCAATCCCTTCCCGCCAACCCTTTCCCGCCATACCGCAGTTATTCTTTCCCGCCATTTTCTCCTCTGTATCTATAAAACCCCCTTCAGGCGGAGGTGGATAAGCATTCCAGTGTAGTGTAGTCGAGATGTCCCATTATCCATTCGATCGTACTTTTCACCCTGAGATGAGAAACACTCTGCTGAGTCTAGCTACCGATTTCAGGATGGACAATAGGATAGTTCCATGGGACGAACTCACCGGTAGTGACACCATAATGAATGAGTTGGCTCACCAACTACGTAGGTCTGGGTGGCCTGAAAGGACCTATGAGGAGTCTGAAACTAACATACGAGGTTAACTATGTTAGTTTCAGACTCCACCACCACCACCGATATGTTAGTTTCAGACTCCTCATAGGTCCTTTCAGGCCACCCAGACCTACGTAGTTGGTGAGCCAACTCATTCATTATGGTGTCACTACCGGTGAGTTCGTCCCATGGAACTATCCTATTATCCATCCTGAAATCGGTAGCTAGACTCAGCAGAGTGCTGCTCATCTCAGGGTGAAAAGTACGATCGAATGGATAATGGGACATCTCGACTACACTACACTGGAATGCTTATCCACCTCCGCCTGAAGGGGGTTTTATAGATACAGAGGAGAAAATGGCGGGAAAGAATAACTGCGGTATGGCGGGAAAGGGTTGGCGGGAAGGGATTGGCGGGCAAATAAGGCGGGAAGGGATTGGCGGGAAAATAAGGCGGGAACGGATTGGCGGGAAAATAAGGCGGGAAACGGGTGGCGGGAAGGGGTGGGCGGGAAACGGGTGGCAACAAAATACAATTCAGCATGAGCCATGCAACTTCGGCCTAGGGATGACCAAAAAGTGACTTTTCGGCCTAGACTTGACCAAAAAGTCTATTTCGGTCTAAGTGTGGCCGAAAAGTACTACTTTGGCCTAGCTCTGGCCAAAAAGTACTACTTCGGCCTAGCTCTGGCCGAAAAGTACTGCTTCGGCCTAGCTGTGGCCGAAAAGTACTATTTCGGCCTAGCTGTGGCCGAAAAGTACTACTTCGGCCAAAGAATGCCCGACGGGCTACTAGTTTTGGTTTTTTTGCATTACGTCCTATAGTTTTCGAAATTGCTACAAAAAACATGATAGTTTTGAAAAAAAATCTAGAAGAAGTGCTTGTATATTAGTCCAGCGAAGTCAACTTGAATCTTATTAGTACCATCAAGATAATGTCTGCCCCTTTGTGTACGCAAGGCAAGATCATATGGGTACACAACTTGGGTCGTTGCTTTATAACATACTTGGGTCGTTGCTTTATAACATAAAGCGGAAGGAAACTCTTTTTCTTAACATGTATAAAGTGTCGTAGCCGGACTGCCTTCCGGAGTAGAAAAAAATTCAGCTCAAAGTAAGTGCAAGTGTATAATTTCCGAGTGGAATTATTTTCTTGACAGAAGCTACTATTTTTCGTAACTTTTGCATTCTTTAGAATTTCTTTTCTAGACTAGACTCGGTTCTGGCGCAAGCACCGGCTTCAATGTCATTGCCACCTTATTCTACTCGACTATTTCGCTGCCTGCTCCCTCTACCTCCTTCCTTATCTGACACACCACTTTATTCACACCGCCCGAGATGGCCCGAGAACAGCACGACCAGAACACGTACTGTACGTTCAGAGCCAGCTAGCATGCCCTTGCCTTGCCCTCTGCCCCAAGTTTTCCCTCTCAAAGTCGGTTGTCTTCCTTCCTAAGCACACTGCACACTCTTGGCTCTTCCATATAAATTCAGCGAACCGGCCACTGCCCTTCCCTTCTATCACTCGAAGATTCTTCACTCTTGTCTTGTCTCCTTGCCAAGCCGAGCAAGTCACCGGAGGCAATTGCTGGCCAAGCCAAGCCAAGCCAATGGAGGTATGCATGGCTTCCGTACCAAGAGCTGATCATGCCCATGTTGCTTGCCGTTGCGTTCGTTTCACTTGCCATGGCCTAGCGGAGCTCATGTATCTGTATTTCGCAGGATGCGAGGGGGTTCCGGGGGATACCGGCGTTCGGGGAATGGAACTACGGCGACGGCGACGGCTGGTCTGTGCTCTCCCAGCGCTTCGAGTCTGCGATGCACACCCAGCTCCCCGTACACAAACCCTGCAAGGTATGTACACTCGATCCATATACTTCGTGCAGTCATGTCTTAGTTAGCTCCAAATACATGTGCACCTCTGGTCATGGCATGTACGTTCTGGGTAGCAAATCTATAGAATCCTTGCTCTGGAAGCTAAGATGGCTCGTAGGCTTGCAGCACACGGCACGCTCTCTAGTCAACCATGTTCCCGCCGGGTCAACAGTGAGTCAGCAGTCCAGTGACTAGTGCACACCAGTACATGGGAGGGACCCATTCATGCACAGAGCTCTTATTTTTGTGCGGGCCCCACCTTGCATTCCTTGGCAAGCACACCACAGCCACGGAGCCACCCATATCTTCGCTGTACCCACGATATATCTTCAGTTTTTATGGTAGTATCGTAGCTTGATGACAACGTACGTGTGCATGCAGAGGGCGACGGCAGGTCGCAGGAGGCGAGTCCCACCGTTCGGAGAGTGGAACAACCACAGCAACGGCGACGGCGATGGCTGGACGGCAGGCATGGCACACAAATCACTCAAGCAGGAGCTCATTGGTTACGACAGTGGCGTCGTCCCCATGGGGAAGCAGCACAAGATTGCGAGGCAACCCTGGGTGGATGACTCAGGACCCCACGTGGCAATGGATCCGTTCTTCTTCACGACGGTCAAAGCTGTTGACGATGACCTGTATGAGGTCCCACTGGACATGCCCTGCGCTAAGCTACTACGGGTACGTAATTAATTTTCTTCATTGTATGATGGTTGCATCGCATGTTTCAGAAAGTTTTCAACACAAGAAAGAAATTGATTAGTTTCAACAAAATGATACTCCCCCCATTCCTAAATATTTGTCTTTCTAGAGATTTCAACAAGCGACTACGTACGAAGCGAAATCAGTGAATCTCTACACTCTAAAATATGTCTACATACATTCCTACGTTGTAGTGCATTTGAAATGTCTAGAAAGACAAATATTTGGAAACGGGGGGAGTAGATCGTTTTATATGCCCTTCAGGATTCTAACTTTCACAACACAAGAACTCCAATCCTACGTTGACATTATTTTGCTGAAAATAATATAAAACCACGACCCTTAACTGATGTAATGTGAGTATGGCTTCAGTTTTGGGTTTGCAACAAATTAACTGAAAGTACTCATTCACTAGTTGGTCTCTGTCAGTAGATAGTACTCCTTCCGATCCAAAATAAGTTAAACCATGACACTTATTTTGGATCAGTGGGGGTAGTATGTAATGCATTTTCAGTTAACAACTATAACTTTGCTCCACTGCTTTATGAATTTTCTAATACCAGTATTGTTTAATTTTTTATCAACGCCTAATTATGTTGTTTCATTGCAGAAGGGCAGGACGTGGCTGAGGAGCCTGCTGATGAGGTGTTGCGGCATCAACTGCTTCGCCTACTGAATGCCTACCTAGGGCTCACATTGGTACATGTTTTGATGGATCGATGGATGAACTGCACGATGTGGTTCTCCGTCCTTGAGAATGTAACTATGTAAGATGGTAGTGATGGGTTATGACTTATATATAGGTTATGTATTTTCATTCATTTATGTTATGTATGAGCAAAACTCCCAAGCTGATCAATTTGATTTATGAAGATTAGTGTACTAATGCCTGCCGTATTTGCTGAAATGAAGAAAGGGAACGTGCCCATAGTATACTAGCATTGTGATCTCCTGTTCATGAGGAGAAATATGGAAGTCCTGTTCATTAATTCCATCAACTCAGCTCTTTTGCACATGCCGCTCTAGTCATGGTAGGTAGAGCACCGAAGCCCAAACCACTCAGTCATCTGAAACTAGTATATATATCATCCAAATGGCCATGAGGAGACACAAAAGTGACATTATTTGAGTGAGGACTTGGACAAAGATGCACAATGTCAAAATAGTAGTAAAGTGTGATCTATAGAAATAGGAATAGGGTACATCAGGAATTCATACGGGAGTCATACACGACGTACCTGACATTTGTCCACTGTCACTGGACTTGCATCATTGGCCTTCCAATGTCATTTACACACCACACCGACGACGACGCCCGGGGCTGGACGGTGGGCGTCGTCAATCAGTGCTTTAAGCCTGTCACGGCGCATAAATCACTCAAGAGCGGCAAGTACTACCAGTCAATCAGGATTTGTTCCCGCCCGCTCGCTCCCGCGACTAGGGTTTCCCCCACTCCCCCCGTCGCCGCCGCCGGCCGCCGGCCGCGCGTGCCCTGCCTCCCTCTCCCCCGCGCTACCGTCCGCCCGCTCCCTCCCCCCCACCCGCGCGGGCGACGGGCGGGCCCCTGCCTCCTCTCCTTCGGCCCCCTCCCCGTCCATCTTCCTCCCCGCCGCCGGCGGCTGGATCCGCCGAGCCTGGCCCGCGCGGCACTGGCGGCGGCCGGCCGTCCCTTCCCCGCATGCTCATGGGGGGCGCGCGGGGCCTCCCGTTGGCGGTGGTGCAGCTCGGCTACCTTCAGTGTGGTTCGGTGGCGGGATTCCGGCGAGCTTCGGGATACTCGGTGCGGCGGCGCGGCTGTTGGCCGCGGGGTGGCATGGCGGTGCGGGTGGCCGGCGGCGCCCACGCGGCCCAGATCTGGGCCCTTTCGGGCTCCATCTTGGCTAGGGCGGGCCGACGACTCGGTGCGTGGCGACGCTGCTCCCTGGTTGGTGGTGAAGTGGTGGTGGTCTGCGGGCGGTGGCGGCTTCGTCGGCTGAAGAGCTGCAGCGTGACGGCAGGGGCTGCCCGGACCCTTTTGGGTCTGGCCGGGCCTCGGCGCCTGGCAGGCCCCTTGTCCGTGCGTCCGGTCGGCTCTGTGGTGGCGGTGGTAGTTGTCCCCTCACGTCGGCAATGTTGCGGATGCCCCGTGGCCACTCTCTCTTCTCCCGTCCTCCAGGTCTCGTGTCGGTGACCTCAGGGAGACGGCGAAGTAGATTCGGTGACCGTGGTGGCACATGTTGGTGGGCGGCGTGATGGGCGGTGCACTTTGATTCGTCGGGGGTGGTGGTGGGGGTTTGGGTTGGGAGAAATCTCTGGCGGCTCGTCCGGCCCCGACGGGGCGACGCCTGTGGGTGCCGCCGGACCTTCCTGAAGGGCGTCGAGTATACCCCTTCCCCTCACTACCTCCCGCGTACCGGGAGAAACCCTAGGACTAGTCCGGGCAGCAGCGGCGTCATCGTCGCCTCCTTCTTGAAGGTGTTGCTTGGTACGCGACGCTTCGGGTGCTGGAAATGTGGTGGTACTTCTCCGGAGGGTGCAACGGTCGCCGGTCATCTTCGTTCGTTGATCTGCCATTGTTGGCATTTGTTTCTCTTCCTTTTTTATCTATTTTTTGGGCTTGTTTGTGCTTCGGCCCCAACACTTATCTGAATGTATCGATGGTTGCTTTGTAATACAAAGCGGGTAAATCAATCAAGGAGGAACTCACTAGCTATGAGAGTGGCGTCTTCACCCTGGGCCTGGGGAAGCAGCACAAACTGGAAAGGCAAACCTGGATAGATGACTCAGGGCCCCACGTGATGATGGACCCTTCTCCTTCTCCTTCACGGCAGTCAAAGCTGTTGAAGATGACCTGTATGAGGTCCCACCGGATAAGCTACTATGCATATCATTTTCTGCCTATGACGCCGCATTGCATGTTTCAGGAAGTTTAATTACTCCCTACCTCCTATAATATCATATATGTTATTACAACAATAGTATTCATACGTTGGGCCTAATAACATTTTATATTATCCAACCGAGAGAGTACAACACAAAAAAAGAAATTGACTGATCGTTGCACATGCATTTCAGGATTATAATAACTTTTACAACTTAAGAACCCCAATCCTACATAGACAGTCTTTTTTGGTTGAGAAAAATAAAAGGTTATGGGAGGCTTCTACCTTCAGTTTTGCAATAAATTAACGGAAAATGCATTTCACTAGTCAGTTTCTCTGTCAATAAATTGTACAGTATGGAATGTCTTCTGTTAACGACCAAAAATACCTTGCATCCGCTTTATGAGTTCGCAAATAATACTTATGTTCAATTATATTTTATCACCGTCTAATTACCATTCATTTCATTGCAGAAGGGTACAACTTGGCTTAGGAGCCAGCTGGTGAGGTGTTGTGCCCCCAACTGCATTGCATAATAATTAGAGGATTGTGATGATCAAAGTACTGATCGAAGCAGACGTACTCACATCCTGTTTGTCTGTGCATGTGCCTAGGGCTCACACTGGTAGATGTTTTGCTGCGTCGATCGATGAACTGCATGGTGTGGTTCGCCATTCTTGAGAATGTAGCTATGCAGTTAGATGGAAGTGGTGGGTTGATGATATATAGGTTATGTAATTTTTTTTGTATGAGCAAAACTTCCAAGTCAATCAATTTGATTTTAGAAAGATTATCGTACTAGTGTGTGCCATATTTGCTGAAAGAAGAACGGGATGCGGGACCCATAATACTAGCTATTGTGATCTCCTCTTTAGGAGCAGAAATATGGAAATCCTATGCCCAAATGCCAACAGCTCGGTGTACATTTTTTAAAACTAGTTGACCTGTTGCGCCAAATGACGCAGAGACCCGCTAAAGCCATGTTGTCGATGAAAATAGCTTTATTTTGTAAGGACAAATTCGATAGTGGTAGTAGAAAGCCCATGTGTTAAATCATGCTATATTGAAAATATATTTATCACGTTGTGAAATCTGAGTTTGAAAAAAAAATCATATTTGTATAACATGTATAGACCAGCTAAGGAAGCATTTTTTAGTTGAAAATATGGTTATCACAATGAAAAATCTGAGTTTCAAAAAAAAACATATTTGTGTTAGATGTATAGACCAGTTAAGGATATATTTTTTAGCAGTGTTTGTAGCAAAGTTTTATTTTCCATGTGCATGAAGAAACCCCTCTGTGTTGTGCATATGAAGGCATAGGTATTTGAAAGGCCCATACGCTACCTACCCTAGTCCACAAACAATGTTGTGTGTCACCCATCAGGAATGTAGAATATGAAGCGGCACGGACTGCATCCATCAAGCCTGTTTATCCCCTTTTCTTCCTCGGTTCGTCAGTTGGGCGAGAGAAGCATTTCTAATGAGATTTCCCCTTTACTTCTATTTCATATTTCTCTGCATGCATGGATTTCTCATTTATCCAGACCTTGCATTTCCCTTCTTTCTGTAGCGATTTTTACTCAAATGTCTTTTTTAGGCATCGTAGATCCTATGCTGACCCGTTGTGCCAAATGACACAGAGACCCGCTGAATTCATGTTCACATTGAAAAGAAAATCCATGCTTTAGTTAGTCCAGTTGTGGGCAAGCACATGTGCTAGTTGAGTTGTGGGCAAGCACATGTGCTAGTTGAGTTGTGGGCAAGCACATAGTAACAAATTTAACCCCCGTTAGTAAAAATAGAATGAAGGCTTGTTGCCTACAATAAGATGTGCTGAAATTTTGTCTATTTTGGGCCAGCCCAATAGCAGTTTCAGAAATTCCTAATAAATCCTAGAGGCCCACGCAGCCCATTCGTACAAGGCAAGAGGTGGAACTAAAGTTTAGTCCCACATTAATAGTTTGGTGGGAGATGGACCTCCTTATAAGGGAGGATGATTCCCCACATGTATGAGCATATGAACTAGAGGGACATCCACGCGCGCTCCTCCTCCGCCGCCCGCCTCGGCTCGAGGCGCCGTGGGTTGCGGGAACGAGCCGATGTCTAAATTTTTGCCACGCACGACTGGTATACAAAAGGTCACATGGAAGTTGAAAAGATTTTTGCTATAGTGGAGAGGAACGGCGCATCCCTTCCGTTGCTGGCTGTTCACTTTGCCTCCCTCTCTTTGTTTCACCTCCCGTCGTTGCCCTCTGGCCTCCTTCTGTTGCGACTATAAAAGGAAGGTCGCTCCTCTCAGAGAGACGCACCAGAACTTCTTCTTCCTCTCGCCACCGGTTCCATTCTCTGAGTTGCTGGTGTCTTCCTCGTCCAGGCTTGCGTCGTGGACCGCGAGTCGGGACAGTAGGCCTCCGAAACCGCACCTCTTTGAGTCCTGTATGGGAGAAGGGTGACAATGTTTTTTGGGAGCGCTCAGCGCAATTACTGACTTCTTTGTCATGGACGCCCCAGACTCTGACGACGACTTCCCCGACGATGACTTCTTCCCCGACGTCGACAATGTCCTCGTCGACATGGCTGGCGAGGACACCGACCCCAAGACCGGTGCTTCTGCTCCCATTTCGTACGTTCTCATACTCTTTCTGTTAGAGGTCTTGCCACAGTTCCTTGTTCTAGTGTTTGCCCTAGATTTGTTAGTTTCTACTTCATATATGCAACTTGCCCTACTGTGTGGTCTAGATATGTTTGGTTATAGTTCATATATGCAGATGCTATTTACCTTCTCTCTGTCAGATTGCATGACCTATTTTATCTCTGCTATATTAGTCATGATTTATCTAGTATTTCTGTTAATAAAATCATTCAGTAAATTCCTCATATTTCCAACAATCCAAAAACCTTATTGTAGGCAATTTACCCAGAGTGGTTTTGCTGCTTCCATGAGACCTCCTATGTTTGAGGGTATCCACTATAAGAGGTGGCGCGTGAGAGCCGTTCTATGGTTTCAAACCATGATCTACTATGACGCCGCTCTTGGCAAACCTGAAGGAGAATATGATGCTCAACAGGAACAAGCTTTTCAGAAAATGGATACCCTTTTAAGGCTGCTCTCTTGAGTGTTCTTGGTGAGAACATAGTTGATGCTTATGCATTAATTGATAATGGAAAAGATATGTGGGACGCACTCGAGGCCAAGTTTGGGGTCTCGGATGATGACAATGAGCTGTACATCATGGAGCAATTCTATGATTACAGGATGACTGGAGAGCGCTCCGTGGTTGAGCAAGCTCATGAGATACAGTCATTTGCTAGAGAACTCGAGCACTTCAATTGTATGCTACCGTACAAGTTCGTTATCGGAGGCATTATCACTAAGCTTCCTCCCATGTGGAGGAACTTTTCTACCTTACTAAAGCATAAGAGGCAGGAGTTTCCCGTTCCGGATCTCATTGGTACTCTTGATGTGGAAGAAAAGGTGGGAGCAAAGGACAACCGTGCTCGAGTTATTTAGGGAGGTTCTAGTGCCAATCTGGTATAGAAGAAAAACTTACAGCCCCACAATTTAAAGAACAAGGGCAAGATTGATGGTAAAGCAAAGTTTGATGGGAAGAACAAGTCTGTACAGCACAAGAACTTCAAGAAGAAGAATGACAAGAAGAAAGGTGTTTGTCATGTGTGTGGAGATCCTGATCATTGGGCTCCTAGTTGCCCTAATCGCTAAGACAAGCGTCATCTTGGGAAAGGCGGCAAGACCGCTAATGTTGTCATTGGAGACACTGACATGAAGGATGTTGGGTATGGTATATTTTCCAATATTCTTTCAGTATGTCATTCTCCTGATTGGTTGATTGACACGGGTTCTAATGTGCATGTATGCGGTGATATTTCCATGCTTTCATCTTACCAGACCATAGGGACTTCCACCTTGCTGATGGGCAATGGTTCAAGTGCTTTTCTTCATGGTGTTGGCACGGTTGATCTGAATTTACTTCGGGGAAGATCGTGCGGGTGAAGAGCGTGCGTTATGTCCCCTCCATCAATAAAAATCTTATTAGCGGATCTCTTCTGTGTAGAGATGGCTACAAGCTTGTCTTTGAGTCGAATAAATTTGTAATATCTAAATATGGAGCCTTTGTTCGTAAAGGCTATGAGTAAGGAGGCCTGTTTCGTTTATCCTTGTTAGAGCATCTCCAGCTGTTGGCCCCCACAGGGCTCGAAAATTCGCCGCCTGGGGGTGACCCGGCGAAAAAATTGGCTTGGGGCCGATCGGGTTCCCAGCCGCCGGCCCCAGGGTCTACCCAGAAGATTTATTAATTTTTTTAACATACATCCGGCTATAATTCGGCAAATAGGCATAAACTTCGGCGAAATATAGCAGACTGAGAAAGAAACTTCCGCGACATTAACCATTTTTTACATAGAAAACTTTAAAAAAAGCCTAAACTACACGAGGAATGCGCTGAGCGCGGCGAAGTCCTCGTCGCCGTCGCCGCCATCGCCGTTGCCACCATCACCGTTGTCGTCGCCGCCATTGCCTTCGTCCTTCTCCTCCTTGATGCGGCCGCCCCTGCTCAACCCCTGCCCGCCATCGCCCTAGAGGACCGGTGGCGGCGCGTCGTCGTTGTTGCGAACGATTACTACTCCCTCGTCGCGTCCATGGAGCCGAGCCGAGTACTGTGCTAGGGCGCGGCACTGGCGCTCTAGCTCCGTCCGAGCCCAATCCTCGTGCTTCCACTTCAAGGCTGCCCCTCGAAGAGGCCTGCCTCCATCCTCACCGCGGCGAGCCTGGGCTCCATCTTTGGCCTGACAAAGCGGGGAGGAGCCGAGGAGGAGGCGCTCCCGCCATTGTTGATGACGATGCCGGTGCTACGTGTTCGCCGTCCGAGCGGCGTCTCGCCGGGCTCTGCCTTGACGAGGAGGAATGGGAGGAGAATGAAGAAGAGGACGTCGCCCTCCTCGGCATCCACTAGCCGCCGATCCGGGCCGGGACGGGAGGGTAGGTCAAGGGCGGGTCGTTGCCGCGCTCGAGGTTTTGGAGGACGGCGTGAAGCGAGCGGCCGGGGGCGCCCCACCACAGGTGGAACCCCTCGTTGTTCTTGCTGTCCCTGACCACCGACTCCCCATTGGTGGAGGCGATCCGCTGCACCTGCCGGTGCTGGAATTACGTCGCCCACACCTCATGGTTGCCGACGACATACTGCGGGAGGTCCTGTTGCTCGTCCGTTAGTGACGCCCGCACACGGTCGACCTCGGCGGCGAAGAGGTCGGGGCGCGCATTGTCATCGGGCACTGGGGGAATGGGGACGCCACCAGCGCTAAGCCTCCAACCCCCCGGCCCGGCGCACATGTCGGGAGGCGCCGGGATGTTGGCCTCGAGGAGTAGGTATGCCTCCCACTCATGAAGGGAGCGGCGGCCGAAGCCATTGGCCGCCACCCCATCGCCGGGGAATCCCTCGGCCATCATCTGGGAGGAGGACACGTAGGAGAGAGGCAGAGCTCGGCGGCTGCGCACGGGAAGAGAGGCAGAGAGCTCGGTGGCGAGGCTGTGGGCAGGTGTGGCCAGAGGCGAGGGAGAGGCGTGGCATTAACAGCCGGGCGTCGTGTGTACACGTGGCGGGAGGGGGGCGTCGCCGCGCCGCCAGTGAGCGCCGCCCGTGAGGAATCAATGAAAGGCTGACCGGCGGCAGCCTTGCCATTGATTCCCCGTCGAAAACCGAGGCATTGTGAGGACGACGAGGCGAGTGTCGCTGACTTGGCGGGCCCGCGGTGCGTTCGCGCAAAAATTGCTCGCCCCGGCGCCCCCGGGCGCCCCCAGTGCGTCGGGTTCGGCCTTGGTACACCGGCACCAATTTCGGCCCAAGCCGATGAAAACTAGTCTCTTGGGGCGCAAGTGGGCCGATTTTTGGGCGTCGGCGTGGAAAAATCGCCTGGGGAGGGCCTGTTGGGGGCGCTGCTAGAGATGCTCTTAGATGTTTGCAATAAAGTTGTTAATCATGTTTGCAATAATAGTGAATCAAATATGTGGCATTCACATCTCTGTCATGTTAACTTTGGTTGCATGTCGCCACTAGCCAAGTTATACTTAATCCCAAGTTTCACCACAATTAAGGGATCTAAATGTCAAGTGTGTGTGCAAGCTAAGCAACCTCGTAAGTCTCATACAACTTCGGAAACAAGAAATCTTGCACCACTAGAGCTCATACATTCAGATCTCTGTGAAATGAATGGTGTGTTGACAAAAGGTGGAAAGAAGTATTTTATGACGTCAATTGATGACTCCACTAGATACTGCCATGTGTATCTTCTAAAATCTAAGGATGAGGCTTTGAACTATTTCAAGATCTATAAAGCTGAAGCGAAAAACTAACTTGATCAAAAGATCAAGAGGCTTAGGTTCGATCTTTGTGGAGAGTATTTCTCAAATGAATTTGATTCCTTTTGTGCGTAACATAGTATAATCCATGAGAGGACGCCTCCCTATTCACCTCGGAAAAATGGGGTGGCCGAAAGAAAGAACCATACTCTAACTAATTTGGTTAACGCCATGTTAGACACATCGGGTCTCTCCAAGGCATGGTGGGGGGAGGCGATATTGACGGCATGTCATGTCCTAAACCGAGTTCCACAAAGAAGAAAGAGATAACTCCATTCGAGGAATGGGAGAAGAAAAGGTTAAAACTCTCTTATCCACGAACCTGGGGTTGTTTGGCGAAAATCAATGTGCCAATTCCACAGAAGCGGAAGCTGGGACCGAAAACTATGGGCTGAGTTTTCCTGGGATATGCTTTTCATGGCATTGGTCTTAGATTCCTGGTTGTAAAATCTGAGGTACCTGACATGCATGCCGGTACGATTATGGAGTCGAATGATGCGACTTTCTTTGAAGATATCTTTCCCATGAAGGATATGACTACCTCATCTAATCAGGAGATACCTAGTTCACCGAATTAGGAACTAGTTACAATTACTGAACCTGCCATTTCGATGGAACACTTTGAAAATTCTGTGGAGGAGAACAATGAAGTTCCTACTAGGAGCAAGAGATAGAGGACTGCAAAGTCCTTTGGTGATGATTTTCTTGTGTATCTCATAGATGACACTCTGAGTTCTATTTCAGAGGCCTATGCATCTTGGCCTATGCATCTAAAGATGCTGACTACTGATAACCCACAAGTATATGGGATCGCAACAGTTTTCGAGGGTAGAGTATTCAACCCAAATTTATTGATTCGACACAAGGGGAGCCAAAGAATATTCTCAAGTATTAGCAGTTGAGTTGTCAATTCAACCACACCTGGATAACTTAGTATCTGCAGCAAAGTATTTAGTAGCAAAGTAGTATGGTAGTAACGGTAGAAGTGGTAAAAGTAACGGTAGCAGTTTTGTAGTAATTGTAACAATAGCAACGGTAAAGTAACTAAGCAAAGAGCAATATGTGGAAAGCTCGTAGGCATTGGATCAGTGATGGATAATTATGTCAGATGCGATTCCTCATGTAATAGTTATAATATAGGGTGACACAGAACTAGCTCCGATTCATCAATGTAATGTAGGCATGTATTTCGAATATAGTCATACATGCTTATGGAAAAGAACTTGCATGACATCTTTTGTCCTACCCTCCCGTGGCAGCGGGGTCCTAATGGAAACTAAGGGATATTAAGGCCTCCTTTTAATAGAGTACCGGACCAAAGCATTAACACATAGTGAATACATGAACTTCTCAAACTACGGTCATCACCGAGAAGTATCCCGATTATTGTCACTTCAGGGTTGCCGGGTCATAACACATAATACGTGACTATAGACTTGCAAGATAGGATCAAGAACTCACATATATTCATGAAAACATAATAGGTTCAGATCTGAAATCATGGCACTCGGGCCCCAGTGACAATCATTAAGCATATCAAAGTCATAGCAACATCAATCTCAGAACATAGTGTATACTAGGGATCAAACCCTAACAAAACTAACTTGATTACATGGTAAATCTCATCCAACCCATCACTGTCCAGCAAGCCAACGATGGAATTACACACGCACAGCGGTGAGCATCATGAAATTGGTGATGGAGGATGGTTGATGATGACGACGGCGACGAACCCCCTCTACGGAGCCCCGAATGGACTCCAGATCAGCCCTCCCGAGAGAGATTAGGCCTTGGCGGCGGCTCCGTATTGTAAAACACGATGAAACTTTCTCTTTGATTTTTTTCTCCGTGAAAGCAAATGTATGGAGTTGGAGTTGCGATCGGTGGACGTTCATGGGGGCCACGAGGCAGGGGGCGCGCCCAGGGGGAGGGGGTGAGGGAGTCCTGGATTAGGGGGTATCCGGACAGCCGAACTATATACTTTGGCCGGACAGTTGGATCGTGAAGATACAAGACTCAAGACTTCATCCCATGTCCGGATGGGACTCTCCTTTGCGTGGAAGACAAGCTTGGCGATCCGGATATTAAATCTCCTTCTTTTTAACCTACTCTGTGTAAACCCTAGCCCCCTCCGGTGTCTATATAAACCGGAGGGTTTAGTCCATAGAGGGACAATCATAATCATCATAGGCTAGCTTCTAGGGTTTAGCCTCTACGATCTCGTGGTAGATCAACTCCTGTAATACTCATATCATCAATATCAATCAAGTAGGAAGTAAGGTTTTACCTCCATCGAGAGGGCCCGAACCTGGGTAAAACATCATGTTCCCTGTTACCATTAGCCTTAGACGCACACATCGGGACCCCCTACCCGAGATCCGCCGGTTTTGACACCGACATTGTTGCTTTCATTGAGAGTTCCTCTGCGTCGTCACTGCAAGGCTTGATGGCTCCTTCAATCATCAACAACAACGCGGTCCAGGGTGAGACTTTTCTCCCGAGACAGATCTTCGTGTTGGGCAGCTTCGCACTGCGGGCTAATTCGCTTGGCCATCTGGAGCAGATCGACAGCTACGCCCCTGGCCATCAGGTCAGGTTCAGAAACTTGAACTACACGGCCGGTATCTGCGGAGACTTGATCCTCGAAGGATTCAGGCCTACGCCAGGATTGCCGAACAGTCACGACGAGCACGGCTTAGACCTGCTGTCGGACAATACTTGGGATATCGCACCTACAGGAGCTCCAAACTTAAATCCGGGGCAGATCGCGTCATTCGAGGACGGGTGAATGGACCCCGCCCCAGAGGCTGCACAATCATCGGCGGTAGAGCCGAACACAGACTCCACCCCCAAGGAAGAAGCCTGTGTCATCGGACCCCCGGACTCGTGTCCGGCTGTAGGTTCCAGACCGCGTGCCCCCGAGCCCGCTGAATCTTATTGGGCTCCGGTGATGGATTTCACCACTATGGATATCTTCCAGCACTCGCCCTTTGGTGACATGCTGAACTCATTAAAGTCTCTCTCTTTGTCAGGAGACTCCTAGCTGAACTATGTCCTGCTCGAGTGGGAAGCAGGTGACGAGGAAATTCGTTGCCCACCCACCAGCCTCTTCATTGCCACCGTCGACGATTTGACCGACGTGCTCGACTTCGACTCTGAATACATCGACGGTGTGGACGACGATGTAGGGGAAGAACAGGAACCATTGCCCACGGGGCGCTAGTACAGCCACCTCCTCGTATGATATATACATGGTGGACACTCCGAAAGAAACCAACGGCGATGAGGCAATGGAGGATAACCCCTCAAAGAAGAAAGCAAAGCATGGGTGTCATCGGTGCCGTTCCAAGCCCCGCCTCAGCAATGCCGGCACAGGAGATGAAAACAATCCGGATGGTGCCAAAGTTGAATACAATCCCGATCAGCCTGCCTTCGAGCAGGCCGAGCAGGGAGACGGGCAGGTTAGCCCGGACGAATAGACGGCGGACGGATACCTGGAGGAGGACAACTACATGCCCCCCTCCGAAGACGAGGTGAGCCTCAGCGATGATGAATTCGGCGTGCCTGAGGATCCCGTAGAGTAGGTTCGCTTCAAGCGGCGACTTATGGCCACGACGAGCAGCCTGAAAGAGAAGCAACAACAGCTCCAAGCTGACCAAAATTTGCTCACAGATAGATGGACCAAGGTCCTGGCAACCGAGGAATACGGACTCGACCTCCCCACCAAAGGGTACACAGGGCACAATTTGCTACCTCAACCTGAGAAGGAGGTCCTGATGCCCACACCCTGACACCAATACATCACAGTCCGGGGTAATACGCAGGAAACATGAGGCAGCGTCCATAAACCTTGACACAACAGACATAAGCATCAAAATAATAATAATGACGCCCAAGACAAGGGAGTTGGTGCCGGATTCCGCGACCCCCAGTCCGGTCAGCGGAAAGAAAACAGCTCAGGCCCATCCAGCCCGTGCAGCATACTCGACCAACCATGTCAAATCCATGGTACCCCTAGAATGGCGGCTAAGCATACCAATAGAGAATGCCGGATCCTCAAAACAAAGCGTCCGGTCGTGCGCCGGAAACAATGAAAAGAGGTCTCAAACAACGAGGAGCCCAGACCACTAAATATTGCGAGGTCAAAGGAAAATCCTCCGCAAACCAACAAGGGAACGAATGTGTACTCCTCGGGATGCCGACTCAACAATACAAGCCACCCCATGGTACAAAAAACGGCCGATCATCTCCAATCACATAGACCGTCCGGAC
This sequence comes from Triticum aestivum, assembly GCF_018294505.1. Taxonomy (NCBI): domain Eukaryota; kingdom Viridiplantae; phylum Streptophyta; class Magnoliopsida; order Poales; family Poaceae; genus Triticum; species Triticum aestivum. The sequence goes on from NC_057813.1 coordinate 639,880,939, forward strand.
AATATCAACCATGGCAATTTAATTGCACTTACCATCGACCCAATAGTTGGTGTGTTCCACCTCGCACGAGCCCTTATGGGCATAAACAGCAGCCCCAACTCGCTGTGCCAGGACACAATTTTCCAGATAGGTATTGACCGCTCGAGGATCAAACCCACTAATAACATCTTCTAAAAGATGTTGTCCCAGGTGCAAAGGCCAAGATTTGCAGGCCCACCACCCTGGAGGTTGTCTTTGGATTACCAAACAAACACCATACCAAAGAGTAATTCTTTGGCATTATCCCCTTATACAGTAACTATTATATACTACCAGGACAAACCGCGTTGGCTCGATTCAATGTGGTGCCACACCATGCCAAACCCACGTGACATGGTCACAGTTATGGGCAAGTCCCAACTCCACCCCGAGAGTGGAAATTATACCGCCGCTGAGATAGCGAGTTGTTCCCTTCTATCAAACTTCGATTCGACATCCAACCCCCCGGACACCCACAGAGGAGTCCGGGCTACTTTACAGCATGATAGCTCGGCTCGACCAGGCTCGTATCAGGCACCCGCGGTTCAACCACCCTATGACATGCAACTGCCTCTAAGCATTTTTCTTTACAGGCTCACTTTTGCGCAGAACAGGAATGGCGATATGGAATCAGCTCGGACGCACAAGGTGGGAACACACAAGTACCCCCCAAGGAGAGAGTCCGGATACACTTCGGATCCGCACACAGCCTCCTCCCGTCCGGCCACGACAGGTTCCGCCAGCATACCTCTTTTCATAACATAAACCGTACCCACACGCATAAACGTGTCACTCGACTACAACAGGTAGACTTAAATAACACTTGCCGACCGTCGTTCCTCCTTGACGCCTTTTTCTCATCATAACGGCACCCGCACATAGTTTCATGCCCCATTATGCCAGGGGCTTCATTGTACTCATAATATGGCAACAAAGTCCGGCCACCTTTTCGGTCGCTCGGCACCCCGAACTTATAGCACTATATGCATCAGCTCCGAATCATGTCTTGGGTTATTAGTTGGGTTTGCCCAGCTCCCATGTTTTGGTACCTTATGCTCCGTTCTATCGGCTGAGGTAGCGCTGGGATAACTACTGCGATTGTGTCCCGGTTCTTCCGGACGAGCACCTCAGTAGAGAAAGCCAAAAACTGACTATCATGATACGGCGAGAGCTGGTCAGCTGTTCAAGAGGTTGTAAAACCTTTAAGGATTTATTCCGCATAATGCCATAACAAATGCAGAGTGCGAAGGATCCGTCTTCCGATCAGGCGCTGTTAGAGCCCCTCGTACGGTTTTTCAAACACCAGGGGCTGCGCCTACCATACTCAAATTCCTATGGCTAAGTGAGAGTGATAAAGTCCTCACTACAGGAATCAGCTACTTTGCCATCTGCCATAGTGGACGGCAAAGCCAGGGACGGCGGACAGCAAAATGCTTTGTCGTCAGCGGCGGACGGCAAACAGTGACGGCAAAGACAGGGTCGGCAAACATGCCATTTGTCATCTGCTTTTTATGGCAGACGGCAAAGAGTGCTTTGCCTACAGCGGCGGACGACAAAGAGGAGTGACGGCAAAATACTGGACGTCCGCCAGCGTTAGTCCGTTAGGCGGCTAACGGCGGCCTTTTGCCGTCAGCCAGCGGATGACAACTTTGAACGCCTCTTTGTCGTCCACCAGTTAACGTCAGCAATGCGTCAGCGCCCGCTGTGTTTTGCCGTCAGCCACGACGAACGGCAAAGGCAAAGTCTTTGCCATGAGCTTAACTTTGTCGTCCGCCACGGTAGGCAAATTTGCCAAATGGCTCATCTCCGAGGAAGCACAGGTGGCCGCCACGTGTCCCCTTTGCCGTCTGCTACCGACGGCAAAGGGGTCTTTGCCGTTTGCCGCGGACGACAAAGAGCCTGTACTGCCTCTTTTTTATTCTATTTTTCTTATATCCAACAATTATCACAACAAATATATCACAGCACATATATATCCATCACATAAATATCCAGCACATATATATCCAACATAATAAATATCCAGCACATATATATCCATCCATACATACATAGTAGGTTGCACATAGTCCCATTAATCCATACATATTACAATATGCAAAGTTTCATCATAGCAATCTAGTTTCATCATAGCAAGCGAGCAGAATACAAGAAGTGCATCAAAGGAAAAAACAAGCAATCCATCATAGGATGCTGGCTTCCGTGAAGTGAATGAAACCTGCAAAATGACAAATAAGAAAGTTAGAAAAAGAATAGAAGGAGAAGAAGACTAGAAGAACAAGTATATGCCATTTATTAGCTAACTTAGGTGAACTGGATTATTTATGAGCTAAATTAGTTGAAATGGATCGTTTATGAGCTAAGTTAGGTGAATGGATCATTTATGAGCTAACCTAGGTGAAATGGGTCGTTTATGAGCTAACCTAGGTGAAATAGGTCGTTTATGAGCTAACCTAGGTGAAATGGGTCGTTTATGAGCTAACCTAGGTGAAATAGGTCGTTTATGAGCTAACCTAGGTGAAATGGGTCGTTTATGAGCTAACTTAGGTCATTTTGGAGGAAACAAAGCTAAGTATAGATCGTTTTAGAGCTAACTTAGGTAAAATGGCTGGTTTTGGAGGTTAGTAAGCTTATTAAGTCATTTTGGAGGAAAAAAAGCTAACTCTAGGTCATTAAGGTAAGCATATTGGAGGAAATAAAGCTAAGTCTAGGTCTTTATGCATTTGTTAAGCAAAAAACTAGAGAAACTTACCTTGATCATGGAGGTGTAGGAGCGGGCTGGCTCGTGCCAGTAGTTGGAGAAGGATCATGTGATGCTTGTGTGGAGTTACGCTGCACCAAAGATCATTTCCAATGTTTCGTTAGCATGATGACACTCAAATGTTAAGACTAGCAAGTAACGTCCATTCAAATTAAACTCATCGTGGTCTCAGGAGCAATCTCTGGATCAATGGCTATGGAGCCACGGGACCTCCCGCCACTAGATACCATCACCTGCTCTGGATCAATGGGAATCTCGCTCGGGTTAAACTCCTCCCCTTTCCTCGCCTTCCCCTTGACTTGCTTGTAAGAGGCAGTGTGGGCCATGGCATACAGGTCGTACCCCTCTGGCACCTTATCCGTCTTATTGTAGTATGCCTGAAAGAGAGAAACAAAGTAAATTAGTAATTAAAGGGCTCAAGATAGCATGGGGAATGAATTGCATTAATCATGAAGCAAACCACATACCCAATTCTGCCCAAACTGATATAAGTTGGAGCTACCTTGATGGTGTGGCACACCTTCAATTTGGGCACGTTTGTCCTTGGCCTCAGTCGGCTCCCCTTCCATATTTCAACACCTGTCATGACAAAGAATAAATGAAATTAGTACAACATAAAAAAAGTACCGATATGAATAATAATATGTATATCACTTAAGTGTATCATCATCTAGTACAAGATAAAAAAATTGAAAACCTGACACTACTAATCTCGGTACCATGCTCATCGGTGCGACGATGATCCACCTCAACTCGGTCACATTGGGCAGACTCACCATGAAATGTCCACACTTTATAATCGGGCATAAAACCACTCTTCTGCAAGTGTTTGCCCATTTCAGCCTCTGTCCTCTTTTCCCAATTGCCGCACCGTAAACAGGGGCACCAGGTTTTCTTCTAGCCATTTGCAAATGCGGCTTGCACAAACCCCTTGGTTTTTTTGAACCATTCAGCTCTCCAATTGTTCTGACCAGTGTGACCGGTATACATCCACGCACGATCACTCATCTTGACTTTCAAAGCTACTGGACACACAACAATTATATATGTAATTCACCATGTATATATTCATCAGTTGATCTACTTTGTCAATTTTATTACGTCCATGCAACCTACACTCTAATAGGTAATGATAGGTCCTAATCCCTCCCGTGTATGTGTAGATTGGGTTCATTTTCCCATGCTATGCTCTGGATCCGACGCAAAATTTTGGCAGCACCTCCCTGCTATTCTCCTGATACACGTCTCTGCAATAAACAGGGAGGATGTGTACCCGGAGAACAACAGGGGAGGCACTGACGAAATTTATGCGTCGGATCCGGAGCAAAGCATATGGGAAAACGAACCCAATCTACACATACTCGGGCTGTCCATGGATAGCGTTGGACAATTCGAAAGAATCAAGGTTATAAATATGCAAATGCATGCATATTTATAACTATGACGCTTTCGAACGGGAGACACATATTGGTTACACATACTGATGATTCAAGACACATATATAACTAGCTATCAAGTTTCATCGGAATAGATCAAATAATTAATGGGGGAGGAGGACATGTCATTTGTGCTCACCCACGAACTAAGGGGCAGAGCTCGTCAAACGCACGGCGAGGTCATCGAACACCAAACCTCGCAGCGATGAAACAACTGCACATTTAAAACTACCCAATCAACACAATTATATAAGATGTTTTTCATAAAAAAATCGAAAAATATATGACCTAACTAATAATTCACAAATATATGACCCCGCCGGCCTCTGGAAGGCCAAAGAACACCTTTTCGGGAGGTGTCGGGGGTCAGGGTGTCATGTCGGTGTCGGGGTGCTGTGTCGGGGTCGGGGTCGGGGTCTCGGGGTCGGGGTGTCGGGTCGGGGTCGGGGTGCCGTGTCGGTGTCGGGGTCGGGGTGTCGGGTCAGGCTCGGGCCGGGGTCTCGGTGTCGGGGTCGGGGTCGGGGTCGGGGTGTCGGGGTCGGGGTCGGGGTCGGGGTCTCTGGGTCGGGGTGTCCGGTCGGGGTGCCGGGTCGGGGTCGGGGTGCCGTGTCGTTGTCGGGGTCGAGGTGTCGGGTCAGGCTCGGGGTCGGGGTGTCGGTGTCGGGGTCGGGGTCGGGGTCTCGGGGTCGGGGTCTCGGGGTCGGGGTGTCGTGTCGGGGTGCAGGTCGGGGTCGGGGTGCCGTGTCGGGTCGTTTTTTTTTCCTCTTTTTTCCTTTTCTTCTTCTTCCTCTTCTTCCTTTTCTTCCTTTTCTTCCTTTTTTCCTTCTTCTTCTTCTTCTTCTTCTTCTTCTTCTTCTTCTTCTTCTTCTTCTTCTTCTTCTTCTTCTTCTTCTTCTTCTTCTTCTTCTTCTTCTTCTTCTTCTTCTTCTTCTTCCTCCTCCTCCTCCTTTCCTTTTTCCTCTTCTTCTTCTCCTCATCTCCTCTCTTTTTTCTTCTTCTTCCTCTTCTTCTTTTTTCTTCTCCTCCTCGTCTTCTTCTTCTTCCTTTCCTTTTTCCTCTTCTTCTTCTCCTCCTCTCCTATTTTTTTCTTCTTCTTCTTCTTTCCTAAAACTGAACTAAACCTAAAACTAAACCTAAAACTAAACCTAAATCTAAAACTAAAACTAAAATTAAAACTAAATCTAAACTAAACATAAACCTAAAACAAAAAAACAAAAAGGGAAAAACTAAATCTAAACCTAAAACTAAACTGAAACTAAAACTAAACCTAAAACTAAAACTAAAACTAAATCTAAACTAAACATAAACCTAAAACTAAAAAAACAGAGAGAAAAAAGGAAAAATAGAGGAGGTAGAGCTCACCTGGGCCCGTGGAGGAGGTGGCCGGTGGAGGGGGGGCAGCCTGGGGCAGCGGCGCCGGGCCCGGGGCGGTGGGGCGAGGGGGGGGGGCGCAGCGGCGCCGAGACGGCAGGGCGGCGGGGGCGACGGGGCGGGGGGCTGGTGGGGCGACGGCGCCGGGCGGCAGTGGCGACGAGGTGGGGGGCCGGTGGAGGAGGGGGGCGGGGCGGCCTGGGGCGGCGGCGCCGGCTCGGGGCGGTGGGGCGCGGGGGGGACGGGGCGTCGGGGGGCTGGGGCGCGGCGGCGCCGAGACGGCGGGGCGGCGGGGGCGACGGGGCGGGGGCCGGTGGGACGACGGTGCGGGGGGCTGGTGGGGCGGCGGGGCAGTGGGGCGACCGGGCAGCGGCGAGTGGTGGGGGCGGCGGCGCGCGTGTGGGAGCAGGGAGAGAAACAAAGAGAGTGGGGCGGGGTGGGGCGCGCCGTTAGATATGTTGAATGTTTCTCGTCCGCCCTCGTTGCCGTCTGCTAGCAGACGGCAAAGAGGGGGGCCGTTAAGTATTTTTTAAGCAGCTCCTCAGTCGTGTCCCCTCCCTCTTTGCCGTCTGCTAGCCGACGGCAAAGAATCTTTGCCGTCTGCTAGCCGACGGCAAAGAACTGGCTGATGGCAAAGACTTTCTTTGCCATCAGCCAGTTCTTTGCCGTCTGCTTCTGGGTAGCTGATGGCAAAGAGCTTCTTTGCCGTCTGCTAGCAGACGGCAAAGAGCTGGCAGATGACAAAGTAGCTGATTCCAGTAGTGCTATAGTTTGATTACCTAGTTCGTGGTAATGAACACCTCCTTCAAGGACCCAACAATGGGATAAAGAGTGTTCAGGTATGTACCAAACACCCCCGTACTTTCTATGTGGGGGTAGAAGCCGATGACTGGCCAACTCTCGGGATTTACACATACTAAACAGCCGCACAGGAAGAAAAAACTTTCATATAACAGGCAATAAATAATAACCGTGCCAGTATCCCGCATTACAAAGGATGGCATGACTGCCTTCAAGGAAATATAGTGTCTTTGGTACACAGTTCCACCACAAGTCGGGCTCCTTTCAGGACACCCTCATAATACAATTCGGGCTTGCGATGCTCCTTACCCTCCGGTGGTCCCTCCGTCATCAGCTTTTCAGCATCAGGCTTCCCCCAGTGCACCTTCACACGGGCAAATGCCATGCGGGCACCTTCTATACAGACCGACCGCTTAATGACTTCGAGCCGAGGGCATGCACCAACAACCCGCTTCACGAGTCCAAAGTAATTGCTTGGAATTGGCTCAGCGGGCCATAGCCGGACAACTAAGTCCTTCATGGCTAGTTCGGCCGCCTGGTGCAGTTCGACCAGCTGCTTCAGTTGATCGACAAATGACACCGGATAATTCGGCGCCAAATACTATGACCAGAAATGCTTCTCCACAAACTTATTCTCTTCAGCTCGGTAGAATTGGGCAGCATCGGATATGTTGCGGGGCAGGTCCGCAAACGCTCCTGGAGAAACAAGAATTCAGCTTGTCACTTAGAGTTTCTCCTATTAACATATAAAAATTGCTTTGAGTAAAAAAGCCTCACCAGCCGCAATCCTCCTTGCCTCCTGAATGTCTTTCAGAGCACCTCGGGCTTCCTCCCGAGCATCATTTGCGGCTTGGATAGCCTGGGCAAGTTCGGATTCTTTCCCTGCTAAACTCTGCTCCAAGGTCTCGCTTTTCTTCACGCCCTCCTGAAGCTCTCGTTCAGCTTCAATGACCCTGGCCTCGTGCTTCTCGCGAAGAGCCTGCTCCGCCGCGGCCTTCCTGTTGGCTTCGGCCACAGCCTTCTTCAGTGCCTCAATTTCGGCATTTGCTCCTAGAGCACACAATAAAATATTTTCATCAGGTAGAACTACCCATTTGTGCTCAACTTGTCAAAAGGTTTCGACATACCTTGCTTGTCCTCCAACTTCTTCTTCACTCGGCCAAGTTCTTCTTCGGCCCGTTCCAGACGTTGCTTTAGTCCAGACACCTCCGCAGTATGAGAGGCAGTCGTCGCTACAGACGCCTGTTTTCAAACAAAGAGATACATGTGATCAACCGAGTCTCCTGCGAAGCAGAAATTTGATCCCTTGTCCGGCTCTCTATCTTTCACCAGACAGTGCATCAGGGGCTACTACTCACTATGACAATCTTCAAGGGTTTCTAAAAACACACCTCAAAGCCTTTTATAAGGCTAAGGCAGGATTCATTCAGTCTCCTCTCAGTGGGCTGAATCTTTTCAATCACCGCACCCGTGAGGGCGCGGTGTTCATCGATGATGGACGCATTCTTTAGCGCCATAGATAGGCCGTCCTGCGGCTCTGCTTGGACAGAGGTCGCTGGCGGAGCGGGCTTGCCTCCCTCCGTCAAGGGGGGCTGCTCACCCGATCCTGGAACTCTAAAGGTATCTAGGACCGTGTCGGCTGCGGGCCGAATCTAAGATCGCCCCCGCCGTTGACGTTCATGGGAACCGTTGTTCCCGTGTATCCGGCCCCTCAGGTGTGCCCTCCCTGGTCTGGGCCCTACTAGAACGACAAATCGGTGTGACATCCAGGCTTCGGGGAAGGGGCCTCCGGAGGCGTCTCGCTCTCCAGGGCATCTGTGCTCATCGGATCCTCTGATGAGGACTGTTCGGCGTGAGACCTCACCGGGCTGCACAAAGTATGGTGACAGTTAAACTACTGCGCCCTAGTAATCCCGGGAGTGTAGGCATATTCAGATTTTTTGTACTCACTGTTTTACCAGGGGCTGGGCCCTGGGATCCCACTCCGGGCTGCTAATGGCAGCCGTGGTGGACGCCTCTGGGAGGGAATTTTTTCCCCCTCTTCGGTGATTCGACCTCCAAGGATGAGGACGCCGTCCTTTTCCTTATTCCCCCTGTGGAGGACTCATCTTCTTCCTCCTCCTCTTCGTCTTCTGAGGAGGGACGCTGGAGTCTTTGGATTTTGTGTCCAAAGCACCGCGGCAATGGAGGCCGCTCCGGGTCTCCTTGGTCTTCTTGGAGGCCTCTTTCTTTGGCACCTCGTAAGGCGCTGGGACCAGCATCTTCGTCAGAAGAGGTCCTGCCGGCTCCTCTGGCAACAGGGTCGGACAGTATATCTGCCCCACCTTCTTCGTCCATTCCTCGGATAATTGCAGAAAGCATGATAAAAGCGTGTCCCTCGGGATATGTCAGCAAAACATGGATAGACGGAACATAGCGATAACTTACCGGACTTGTGGAACGGGACATTTGATACCCGTGGTCCTCGGTGGAGCCCGGCCACGGTTTGCCGAACTTGAAGAGCACCTTCCAAATGTCCTTGTGTGAGGAGCCGTAGAGCTCCCATAGTGTTTGGTGCTCGGCCGGGTCATATTCCCACAAATTGCAGGCTCGGTGCTGGCAAGGGAGAACCAGGCAAACTAACATCACCTGGACTACATTGACCAGTTTGACATCCTTGTCTACCATGCTATCGACGTGTGTTTGGAGCATCGACAGCTCATCGGATGAGGACCAGTTCAGGCCCTTCTTGGGCCAGGACGTGAGCCGCAGGGGGGCTCCGGATCTGAATTCAGGAGCAGCGGCCCAATTTTTACCGCGCGGCTCGGTGATATAGAACCACTGCTGCTGCCACTCCTTGACGGAATCATTGAAGGTGCTCGTCGGCCATGGTTGGGCATCTTGCTCACCATGGTGCCGCCGCACTCAGCGTGCTCGCCATTAACTAGCTTGGGCTTCACATTGAAGATCTTCAGCCATAAGCCGAAGTGGGGCGAAATACGGAGAAAGGCCTCACACAGGACGATAAACATCGAGATGTTAAGGAAAGAATTAGGGGACAAATCATGAAAATCAATCCCATAATAATACATGATGCCGCAAACAAATGGGTGAAGGGGAAACCCAAGCCCGCGGACAAAATGGGGAAGGAACACAACCCTCTCGTGGGGCTCCGAATTGGGGACGATCTGTCCCGCCATCGAAAGATGATGGCCGATTTTCTTGGCCAGGTACCCGGCCCCTCGAAGCTTTTTGATATCCTTCTCCCGCACGGTAGAGGCCATCCATTTGCCTCCTGCTCCGGATTTGTACATCTTCAGAGAACCTCTTTTCGGTGGAGGAGATGAGTGCTTGGGCGCTAGGGCTCAAGCAAAGGGGAATGGACAAGCGGAAGGGAAAGGCGTGGGTAAGGAAGAGTAGGCCTTATCTCTTTATAGAGGCAATAAAAACTTTTGCACCTCCCTACTTGCTTGGTGGAACCCGCTCGTTCCCCACTCACCGCTATTGGCGGTGCGATTGGGCTACCCGTGCCCATATTGATGAAGGCCCCGTGATAAGGGGAACACGATCTCTGCTTCGACAAATACGTGCCTAGGAAACTGCCTCGCAATATGTGCGGTAGCTGGCTATGGGAAGACGGTTCAATAATGACTCGACCATGGTGTGATATCACGTCGTCTAAAGATGTCAGCAGATTATATTTGTGGAATATCATTCTCTCCATGATGGAATCGTCTTGCAGATCCGGACACGATTTAAGTGTTCGGTACTTACATTGGAGTATTCGGAGATGGAACCCGCCTTGCAATGCCGAAGACAATCTGCGCGCCGGACTCATCGTCATTGAAGCCTGGTTCTGGGGCTACTGAGGGAGTCCTGGATTAGGGGGTATTCAGACAACCGGACTATATACTTTGGCCGGACTATTGGATCGTGAAGATACAAGACTCAAGACTTCGTCCCGTGTTCGGATGGGACTCTCCTTTGTGTGGAAGACAAGCTTGGCGATCCGGATATTAGATCTCCTTCTTTTGTAACCGACTCTGTGTAAATCCTAGCCCCCTTTGGTGTCTATATAAACCAGAGGGTTTAGTCCATAGAGGGACAATCATAATCATCATAGGCTAGCTTCTAGGGTTTAGCCTCTACGATCTCGTGGTAGATCAACTATTGTAATAATCATATCATCAAGATCAATCAAGCAGGATGTAGGGTTTTACCTCCATCGAGAGGGCCCAAACCTGGGTAAAACATCATGTGCCCTGCCTCCTGTTACCATTAGCCTTAGACGCACAGATCGGGACCCCCTACCCGAGATCCGCCGGTTTTGACACTGACAGGGGGCGCGCCCGCACCCTCGTGGACAGGGTGTGGGCACCCTGGCACTATTTCTTTCGTTAGTATTTTTTATTAATTATGAAAAGTTGCTCCATGGATTTTCAGGTCATTCCGAGAACTTTTACTTCTGCAAAAAAATAACACCATGGCAGTTCTGCTGAAATCAGCGTCAGTCCGGGTTAGTTCCATTCAAATCATGCAAGTTAGAGTCCAAAACATGGGCAAAAGTGTTTGGAAAAGTAGATACGACGGAGACGTATCAACTCCCCCAAGCTTAGACCTTTTCTTGTCCTCAAGCAATTCAGTTGAAAAACTGAAAGTGATAAAGAAAAACTTTTACAAACTCTGTTTGCTCTTGTTGTTGTAAATATGTAAAGCCAGCATTCAAGTTTTCAGCAAAGGTTATAACTAACCATATTCACAATAACACTTAGGTCTCATGTTTACTCATATCAATGGCATAATCAACTTGCGAGCAATAATAATAAATCTCGGATGACAACACTTTCTCAAAACAATCATAATATGATATAACAAGATGGTATCTCGCTAGCCCTTTCTGAGACCGCAAAACATAAATGCAGAGCACCTTTAAAGATCAAGGACTGACTAAACATTGTAATTCATGGTAAAAGAGATCCAGTCAAGTCATACCCAATATAAACTAATAATAATGCATGCAAATGTCAGTGGTGCTCTCCAGCGGGTGCTTTTTAATAAGAGGGTGATGACTCAACATAAAAGTAAATAGATAGGCCCTTCGCGGAGGGAAACAGTGATTTGTAGAGGTGAGAGAGCTCGATTTTGAAATAGAGATAAATAACATTTTGAGCGGTATACTTCCACTGTTAACATAACAACTATGAGATCTCAATATCTTCCATGCTACACACATTATAGGTTGTTCCCAAACAGAATGGTAAAGTTTATACTCCCCCACCACCAACAAGCATCAATCCATAGCTTGCCCGAATCAACGAGTGACTCCAACTAGCAACAATCCTGGGGGAGTTTCGTTTAATTATTTTGGTTTGATTTGATCTTTTGATCATGGGACTGGGCATCCCGGTTACCAGCGATTTTCTCATGAATGACGAGCGGAGTCCACTCCCCTTGAGAATAACCCACCTAGCATGGAAGATACAGACATCCCTAGTTGATACATGAGCTGCTCGAGCATACAAAACAGAATTTCATTTGAAGGTTTGGAGTTTGGCACATACAAATTTACTTGGAACGGCAGGTAAATACCGCATATAGGAAAGTATGGTGGACTCATATGGAATAACTTTGGGGTTTATGGAGTTTGGATGCACAAGCAGTATTCCCGCTTAGTACAAGTGAAGGCTAGCAAAAGACTGGGAAGCGACCAACTGAGAGAGCGACAACAGTCATGAACATGCATTAAAATTAATTAAACACCGAGTGCAATTATGAGTAGGATATAATCCACCATGAACATAAATATCGTGAAGGCTATGTTGATTTTGTTTCAACTACATGCGTGAACATGTGCCAAGTGAAGTCACTCAAATCATTCAAAGGAGGATACCACCCTATCATACCACATCATAACCATTTTAATAGCATGTTGGCACGCAAGGTAAACCATTATAAGCTCCTAGCTAATTAAGCATGGCATAAGCAACTATAATCCCTAAATGTCATTGCAAACATGTTTATTCATAATAGGTTGAATCAGGAATGATGAACTCATCATATTTATAAAAACAAGAGAGGTCGAGTTCATACCAGCTTCCTCATCTCAATCAGTCCATCATATATCGTCATTATTGCCTTTCACTTGCATGACCGAACGGTGTGTATAATAATAATAGTGCACGTGCATTGGACTAAGTTGGAAACTGCAAGCATTCAACTCAAGGGAGAAGACAAGGTAATATGGGATCTTGGTTAAATTAACAATCATGCATATAAGAGCCCCTAAACATTTTCATTATGGTTTTCTCCTCTCGACCCCCAAAGGAAAGAAAAGAAATAAAACTATTTACATGGGAAAGCTCCCAACAAGCAAAAGAAGAACGAGAAATCTTTTTGGATTTTCTTTTATTTATTACTACTGCAAGCATGAAAATTAAACTTCCTAATTTTTTGATTTTTCTTAAGGTTTATCAAACACACAAGAAGAAAGGTAGAAAAAGAAAAATAAACTAGCATGGACAATACAATGAAAGAGTATGAGCACCGACCACTAGAATGAGTGTGTGAACATGAATGTAATGTCGGTGAGAAATACGTACTCCCCCAAGCTTAGGCTTTTAGCCTAAGTTTGTCTATGGCCATGGATAGCCTGACTGATATCTAAAGTTGTAACTGGGGTCATACTGAGATGCAACAACCATTGCCTCCTGGGCTGCGGCATGGCGGTGAGCTGCCTCCGTCCTCCTCTCGTACTCGGTTGCTTCCTCCCTGGTGACAACAAATCTTCTTTTTGCCTGATAATCAAAAAGGGCAGGAGCAGGGATAGTAACATGGACAGGGCGACGTTTGTCAAAGATTAGTCGATACTGGAGGAATTGTTCATTCCTCTCAAGAAAATGATGACTGACCATAGCATTATAATCTAAATAAGCGGGAGGCAACTCCCTATCACCCTCATGTGGAGGTATACCAAGATAATTAGCAACACGAGTCGCATAAAGCCCTCCAAACAAATCTCCAACTGAACCATTATTATGCAACCTACATGCAATAATTGCCCCCAAGTTGTATTCTTTATCACCTAATACAGCACTCTTGAGGACACAAAGATCAGGAACACACATGTGACATGCTTCATCTTTACTGTTAATGCATCTACCAATGAAAAGAGAAAAATAATGTATAGCAGGAAAATGAATGCCCCTATGGTAGCTTGCGCTATATCTCTAGATTCTCCCACGGTGATACTAGCAAGAAAGTCTTTATATTCAGATTTACGGGGTTCATTAACATTGCCCCACTGCGGGAGTTTGCAAGCAGTAGTGAAATCTTATAAGTCCATGGTATATGATTTATCATAAATATCAAACAGGACAGTTTGAGAATTATGCGAAGATGTAAATTTAAACCTTCTCACGAATGAATCAGTCAAATAGTAGTATTGAGGACACTTATCTTGCATGAAGTCCTCAAGATCGGCATTACACACATATGCGTCAAATTCATCCTTGATGCCTGCATTGACCATAAACTCTTCTGACGGCCATTCACAAGGCCGCACGTCAGCTTCCCTTGGTGGTTCCTCGTCCTGCTCACGCATTGCGTGCCTGGGTGCTTGCTTTCTTGAGGAACCACCTTGGTACATTTTCCTAGACATATTTCTTCCTCTGAAAAATTTCTGAAATTTTTAGTAACTCAAAATAAAAGTGAATCAAACTCAATAAAACTGATAGCAACTACTCCCACAAGTGCCTAGAGCCTATATCATGCATTAGAATTACTTGGGACCTCATAAATTTGACATGCAAGCTCAAGAACAGGGTCACCTAGGCAGCAAAAATTTGCAATGAATAAAGCACTAGAACAAAAACTAATTGGACCATTGGAGGGGTCACATAGCAAGGAACAATCCCCCAAAGCAGTTTTGTGAATGGAGCTCTGAGCAAGGAGATCGAAAATGGCAGCAAAGTGAGATAGAACTCGTGCTTGAGCTGGATGGTGATTTTTTTGGGAGGAAGATGGAGTGTGTGGGTGCAGGAATAAGTGGAGGGGGCCCACCGTGGGACCACGAGGCAGGGGGCGCGCCCTATAGGGGTGGGCGCGCCCTGGACCCTTGTGGCCAGGTGCCAGCTCCCCCTGCTATGTTCTCAGTGCTAAATATTCTCAAATATCCCAGAAAAAATCATACTAAATTGGCAGGGCATTTGGAGAACTTTTATTTTCGGAATATTTTTAATTGCATGCATAATTCAGAAAATAGACGGAAAGTACTATTTTGCTTTATTTATTCTAAATAACAAAAAGTAAAAAGAGGGTACAGAAGGTTGTGCCTTATAGTTTCATCCATCTCATGCTCATCAAAAGGAATCCACCAACAAGGTTGATCAAGTCTTGTTAACAAACTCATTCCAAATAACATGGAATCGGAGAAATTTCGAATAACACTAGGTTACCTCAACGGGGATATTAACATCCCCAATAATAAGAATATCATATTTCTTCTTGACAGTAGGAAGAGCAAATTCAAAACCTCCAATAATGATAGTTCGAATTTTTCCAATAGAATTGATGCTATGAACTTGAGGTTGTTTCCTCGGAAAGTGTACCGTATGCTCATTACAATTAACATGAAAAGTGACATTGCCTTTGTTGCAATCAATAACAGCACCTGCAGTATTCAAAAAGGGTCTACCAAGGATAATCGACATACTATCGTCCTCGGGAATATCAAGAATAACAAAGTTCGTTAAGATAGTGACGTTTGCAACCACAACAGGCACATCCTCACAAATACCGACAGGTATAGCAGTTGATTTATCGGCCATTTGCAAAGATATTTCAGTATGTGTCAACTTATTCAGTTCAAGTCTACGATATAAAGAAAGAGGCATAACACTAACACCGGCTCCAAGATCACATAAAGCAGTTTTAACATAGTTTCTTTTAATGGAGCATGGTATAGTTGGTACCGCTGGATCTCCTAGTTTCTTTGGTATTCCACCTTTAAAAGTATAATTAGCAAGCATAGTGGAAATTTCAGCTTCCGGTATCTTTCTTTTATTTGTAATAATATCCTTCATATATTTAGCATAAGGGTTTACTTTAAGCATATCAGTTAAGCCCATATGTAAGAAGATAGGTCTAATCATTTTAGCAAAGCACTGAAAATCCTCATCATCCTTTTTCTTGGATTGCTTAGGAGGAAAAGGCATGGGTTTCTGAACCCATGGTTCTCTTTCTTTACCGTGCTTCCTAGCAACAAAGTCTCTCTTATCATAATGTTGATTCTTTGATTGTGGGTTATCATGATCAACAACAGGTTCAATCTCTACATCATTATTATTGTTAGGTTGAGCATCAACATGAACATTATCATTAACGTTATCACTAGTTTCAGGTTCATCACTAGATTGTGCTTCAGCATCAGAAATAGAAATATCATTGGGATTCTCAGGTGTGTCTACAGCAGGTTCACTAGAAGCATGCAAAGTCCTACCATTTTTATATTTCTTCTTTTTAGAAGGACTAGGTGCATCTAAATTATTTCTCTGAGAATCTTGCTCAATTCTCTTAGGGTGGCCTTCAGGATACAAAGGTTCCTGAGTCATTTTACCAGTTCTAGTAGCCACTCTAACACCAAAATCATGTTTATTATTTAATTCATCGAGCAAATAACTTTGAGCTTTAAGTACTTGTTCTGCTTGAGTGGTAACCATAGAAGCATATTTACTAATGAGTTTAAGTTCACCTTTAACTCTAGCCATATAATCACTCAGGCATCCAATCATCTAAGAATTAATCTTTAATTCTCTACCAACATAAGCATTAAAGTTTTCTTGTCTAGCCATAAAGTCATAACATTCATCCAAGCATTGGCTAGCAAACTTAGTAGACGGGATTTCAACTTTATCATATCTATAGAGAGAATTTACCTTTACTACCTATGTCGGGTTATCAAGACCATGTGTTTCTTCAATAGGTGGTATATTAAGGCCATGTATTTCTTCAACGGGAGGTAAATTCTTAACATCTTTAGCTTTAATACCTTTTTCTTCCATTGATTTCTTTGCCTCTTGCATATCTTCAGGACTGAGAAATAGAACACCCCTCTTCTTCAGAGTTGGCTCAGGAATTGGCTCGGGAATTGGCTCAGGAAGAGTCCAACTATTTTCATTAGTCAACATATTATTCAATAGAAATTCAGCTCGGTCGACTGTTCTTTCCCTGAAAACACAACCAGCACAACTATCCAAGTGGTCCTTGGAAGCATCGGTTAGTCCATTATAAAAGATAGCAAGTATTTCATTTTTCTCAAGAGGATGATCAGGCAAAGCATTAAGTAACTGGAGAAGCCTCACCCAAGCTTGTGGGAGACTCTCTTCATTAATTTGCACAAAATTATATATTTCCCTCAAGGCAGCTTGTTTCTTATGAGTAGGGAAATATTTAGCAGAGAAGTAATAAATCATATCCTGGGGACTACGCACACAACCAGGATCAAGAGAATTAAACCAAGTTTTAGCATCACCCTTTAATGAGAACGGAAATATTTTAAGGATATAATAGTAGTGAGATTTCTCATCATTTGTGAACAGGGTGGCCATATCATTTAACTTAGTAAGATGTGCCACAACAGTTTCAGATTCATTGCCATAAAAAGGATCAGAATCAACCAAAGTAATTATCTCAGGATCAACAGAGAATTCATAATCCTTATCGGTAACAAAGATAGGTGAAGTAGCAAAAGCAGGGTCATATTTCATTCTAGCATTTAGAGATTTCTGTTTCCATGTAGCTAATAACTTCTTAAGATCAGATCTATCATTGCAAGCAAGAATAGCTCTAGTAGTTACTTCATCCATAACATAACCCTCGGGAACAACAGGCAATTCATATTTAGGGGGAGAACCTTCATCATCACTATCTTCAATAATTTCATTCACTCTAGCCCTAGCAAGTTGTTTATCAAGAAATTCACCTAATGGCATAGTAGTATCAAGCATAGAAGTAGTTTCATCATAAGTATCATGCATAGCAGAAGTGGCATCATCAATAACATGCAACATATCAGAATTCATAGCAGTAGCAGGTTTAGGTGTCACAAGCTTACTAAAAACAGAAGGAGAATCTAGTGCAGAGTTAGATGGCAGTTCCTTACCTCCCCTCATAGTTGAGGGAAAAATCTTAGTTCTTTCGTCTTTCAAGTTCCTCATAGTGACCAACAGATATAAATCCCAAGTGACTCAAAGAATAGACCTATGCTCCCCAGCAACGGCGCCAGAAAATAGGCTTGATAACCCACAAGTATAGGGGATCGCAACAGTTTTTGAGGGTAGAGTATTCAACCCAAATTTATTGATTTGACACAAGGGGAACCAAAGAATATTCTCAAGTATTAGCAGTTGAGTTGTCAATTCAACCACACCTGGATAACTTAGTATCTGCAGCAAAGTATTTAGTAGCAAAGTAGTATGGTAGTAACATTAACAGTGGTAAAAGTAACGGTAGCAGTTTTGTAGTAATTGTAACAATAGCAACGGTAAAGTAACTAAGCAAAGAGAAATATGTGGAAAGCTCGTAGGCATTGGATCAGTGAAGGATAACTATGTCGGATGCGATTCCTCATGTAATAGTTATAACATAGGGTGACACAGAACTAGCTCCAATTCATCAATGTAATGTAGGCATGTATTCTGAATATAGTCATACGTGCTTATGGAAAAAGAACATGCATGACATCTTTTGTCCTACCCTCCCGTGGCAGCGGGGTCCTATTGGAAACTAAGGGATATTAAGGCCTCTTTTAATAGAGTACCGGACCAAAGCATTAACACATAGTGAATACATGAACTCCTCAAACTACGGTCATCACCGAGAAGTGTCCCGATTTTTGTCACTTCGGGGTTGTCGGATCATAACACATAATAGGTGACTATAGACTTGCAAGATAGGATCAAGAACTCACATATATTCATGAAAACATAATAGGTTCAGATCTAAAATCATCGCACTTGGGCCCTAGTGACAAGCATTAAGCATAACAAAGTCATAGCAACATCAATCTCAGAACATAGTGGATACTAGAGATCAAACCCTAACAGAACTAACTTGATTACATGGTAAATCTCATCCAACCCATCACCGTCCAGCAAGCCTACGATGGAATTACTCACGCACGGTGGTGAACATCATGAAATTGGTGATGGAGGATGGTTGATGATGGCGACAATGACGAATCCCCCTCTGCGAAGCCACGAACGGACTCCAGATCAGCCCTCCGAGAGAGATTAGGGCATGGCGGCGGCTCCGTATCGTAAAACACGATGAAACTTTCTCTCTGATTTTTTCTCCGTGAAAGCAAATATATGGAGTTGGAGTTGTGGTCGGTGGACGTCCAGGGGGGCCCACGAGGCAGGGGGCGCGCCCAGGGGGAGGGGGCGCGCCCCCACCCTCGTGGACAGGGTGTGGTCCCCCTGGCACTATTTCTTTCGCCAATATTTTTTATTAATTATGAAAATTTGCTCCGTGGATTTTCAGGTCATTCCGAGAACTTTATTTCTGCACAAAAATAACACCATGGTAGTTCTGCTGAAAACAACATCAGTCCGTGTTAGTTCCATTCAAATCATGCAAGTTAGAGTCCAAAACAAGGGCAAAAGTGTTTGGAAAAGTAGATACGACGGAGACATATCAACTACTGGAAGGAAGCAGTCCGTAGTGAGATGGATTCCATCTTGGCAAATGAAACTTGGGAGATAACTGATCGTCCTTATGGGTGCAAACCTATAGGGTGCAAATAGGTATTCAAGAAGAAACTTAGGCCTGATGGTACTATTGAGAAATACAAGGCACGACTCATGGCCAAGGGTTATACCCAAAAGGAAGGTGAATACTTCTTTGATACTTACTCACCTGTGGCTCGATTGACCACTATTCGAGTATTACTTTCTCTAGCGGTCTCACATGATCTTCTGGTTCATCAAATGGATGTTAAGACTGCTTTCCTAAATGGAGAGTTTGATGAGGAAATTTACATGGAACAACCAGATGGATTTGTAGTAGATGGTCAGGAAGGAAAAGTCTGCAAGTTTTTGAAGTCTTTGTATGAACTTAAGAAAGCACTCAAGCAGTGGCACGAGAAGTTTGGAAGAATTTTAACAGCTGCATGCTTTATTGTAAACGAAGCTGACAAATGTGTGTACTATCGCCATGGTGGGGCGAGGGAGTTATCCTTTGCTTGTATGTTGATGACATACTGATTTTTGGAACAAATCTGAATGTTATTAAGGGGGTCAAGGATTTCCTATCTCGTTGTTTTGAGATGAAGGATTTAGGAGTGGTTGATGTCATTCTGAACATCAAGTTGTTGAGAGACATTGATGGTGGGATTACATTGCTTCAATCTCACTATGTGGAAAAGATCTTGAGTTGCTTTGGCTATAGTGACTGCAAGCCCTCTCCAACACCATATGATGCCAGCGTGTTGCTTTGAAAGAATCGAAGAATTGCTAGAGATCAATTGAAATATTCTCAGATTATTGGCTCACTTATGTACTTAACCAGTGCTACAAGACCTGGCATGTCTTTAGCTATTAAAAAACTGAATCAGTTTGTCTCAAAACTAGGAGATGTGCATTGGAAAGCTCTAGAGAGAGTTTTGCGTTATTTGAAAGACACTACGAATTATGGAGTTCACTACAATAGGCACCCAAAGGTGCTTGAAGGGTATAACGACTCAAATTGGATCTCAGATGCTGATGAGATAAATGCCACGAGCGGATATGTATTCACTCATGGAGGTGGCGCTGTTTCTTAGAAGTCTTGCAAACAGACCATCTTAACAAGGTCAACAATGGAAGCATAACTCACAACACCAGATACAACTAGGGTTGAAGCGGATTGGCTTTGTCGGCTCTTGAATGACTTGTCGGTAGTTGAGAAACCTGTATCGGGTATCCTTATGAACTGCGACAATCAAACTATGATCACAAAAGTGAGTAGCTCAAAGGATAACATGAAGTCATCAAGACACGCTCAGAGAAGGTTAAAGTCTGTCAGCAAAATGAGAAACTCCGAAGTTATTGCATTGAATTATATCCAAACATCTAGAAATCTGGCAGATCCTTTTACTAAGGGTCTATCACGTAATGTGATAGATAATTCATCGAGGGAGATGGGCATGAGACCCACAACATGAGTTGTTCATAGTGGTAACCTAGTCTATGTGATCAGAGATCCCATTAATTCGATGTGGAAGACAAGCTCTTGGTCAACTGAGAGGAGAGTATCCTTACTATTAACAATACCACTCCATGAAGATGCAATACTCTCCTAAATCTGCATGGCAGGTTGACGTATATCTTAATGTGTTCTAAGTGGCTCATTGAAGCAAAGATGTTGTCCTGCAGAACATCTTCTGAAGAACGTACCTATATGAGCTTGATTGTTAAACGTCACAATCTATGAGAGTAGGGTCTGTCTAGTAAACTCATGAAAGGTCTCAGAGTATGACGCATAAGCTCCACCCGCGGGGAAGACCCAGGGTAGCCACGTATCAGTCAAGGCTCTGTGTGAAGCTAGATTCGTAGAAAACTTGCAGTTTAAGGCCCAGTCCACTATTCAAGTTGCTTACTAGTGTAGCATAGAGTTCTAGGTGGAAGTTCAACTTAACAATGTCTACTGCTGTACCGGTATATAAAATAGTGTTTTGGAACCAAAGGTAAATTTTGTGTGCCTCTGGGATCTGGTGGGGGATTACTGGAATTTTGTCTATTTTTGGGCCAGCCCAATAGCAGTTTCAGAAATTCCTAATAAATCCTAGAGGCCCACGCAGCCCATTCGTGCAAGGCAAGAGGTGGAACTTAAAGTTTGGTCCCACATTGCTAGTTTTGGTGGGAGTTGGGCCTCCTTATAAGGGAGGATGTTTCCCCACATGTATGAGCATGAGAACAAGAGGGACATTCATGCATGCTCCTCCTCTGCTGCCTGCCTCGCCACGCCACGCCTCGCCTCGTCACGGCGCGCCGCGCCGCGGGTTGCGGGATTGAGCCGAGCCGATGTCTAAATTTTTGCCACGCACGACTGGTATATGAAAGGTCACATGGAAGTTGAAAATATTTTTTCTCCCTTCGATTGCTGGCTGTTCACTTCGTTTCACCTCCCATCGCTGCCCTCTCGCCTCCTTCTCTTGCGCCTATAAAAGGGAGGTCGCTCCTCTAAGAAATACGCACCAGAACTTCTTCTTCCCTATCGCCACCGATTCCAATCTTTGAGCTGCTGTTGTCTTCCTCATCCCGGCTTGCAGTGTGCACCGCGAGTCGAGACAGTAGGCCTCCAAAATCGCACCTCTTTGAGTCCTGTACGGGAGAAGGGTGATAAGGTTTTTGGGGAGCGCTCAGCGCGACTACTAACTTCTTCGTCACGGACGCCCCGGACTCTGACGACTACTTCCCCGACATAGACAACCTCCTCGTCGACATGGCCGGCGAGGACACCGACCCCAAGACCGGTGCTTCTGCTCCCGTTCCATACATTCTCTTACTCTTTCTGTTAGAGGTCTTTCCATAGTTCCTTGTTCTAGTGTTCGCCCTAGATTTGTTAGGTTCTACTTCATATATGCAACTTGCCCTACTGTCTGGTCTAGATATATTTGGTTACAGTTCATATATATAGATGCTATTTACCTTCTCTCTATCAGATCACATGACTTGTTTTATCTCTGCTATATTAGTCATGCTTTATCTAGTATTTTTGTTAATAAAATCATTCGGTAAATTCCTCGTATTTCTAACAAGATGTACCTATACATTTTAGTCTGGTGGTATAGAGTCTCATTCACGACCACGCCGCGTTGAAAATATGTGTATATTACAGTAATCTTCCATTCGAGCAAGCACACATGGTAAGAACTTGTGTTCATTTATATTAAAAAATACACACCTTTTTGCTCAAGAACATACACATACTTGCTCCATCCATATGCTCCAAATGACCAGGAGTTATTTACCCAAAACCACCACATTATGGGCTAGGGTAACAGATCGGTACCACATTTGAGGCAGGGCACAAAAACAACCAACAATGGGGCTAATCTATAACGGGAGCACTGACGCTGCGTTTTAGCCCAAAAAATAGCGAATCCGACAGGTGGCTCCCGCCTGTCGGGCTGACGTGCCGTGAGTTGACGGATGTCGTTAGATGGTGACAGACGGTCATTTCCGCACGCCCCTGTACTAGGTCTAGCCGTTCCCCAGCCTGTCGATTCAGTCCACCCCCTCGATTCAATTTGCTCCCACTTCAATGGCAACCAGCTCCAGCGGTGATGGCGCACACGGAGTCAACGGAAGCGGCGACGACGGTGGTAGTACTTGAGGGCAGAAGCGCAGGTACGCTCGCAATGCGGAGTCATCGCCCCCCACACCGATGGCGGATGCGACCTAGATTCAAAGTCGTCAGTGGCGGCGGTCCTGTCGCCAGGGCCTTTTACAGAGGAAGCAGCTTCACAGATTGGTCCTGAGGATGTGCTCCCATTTGCCTTAGCTTCAGTTAGGTAAATCTGAATCTTTGAAAATGTGTTCTTTCATTCTTTCCTTACTACTGGATCTGTTTTAGACATTGAACAAAGATTCTAGGTCTGAATATTCATTTCTTAGTCATTTAGAATTAATTGTAGTCCTGAATTTTTGTAGAAAATCATACTTTAGGGTTCAGTTATGTTAGTAGTAACGTAGGTTTGGAGAAAATCACACAGTAGGGTTCAGTTATGTTATTGTAATGTTAGTAGAATTGACTTGGTGATTTTTTTATAGTGCATTGTAATGGTCAGTGATACGTCTCCAACGTATCTATAATTTTTTATTGTTCCATGTTATTATATTATCTGTTTTGGATGTTTTATATGCATTAGTTTGTTAATTTATATTTTTTTGGGACTAACTTATTAACCTAGAGCCCAGTGCCAGTTTCTGTTTTTCCTTGTTTTTGAGCTTCACAGAAAAGGAATGGCAAACGGAGTCCAAACGAAATAAAATCTTTGCGATGATTTTTCTTGGACCCGAAGACACCCAGCAGACTTGGAGTGCAAGTCATAAGAGCCACGAGGCGGCCACAAGGGTGGAGGGTGCGCCCAGGGGGTAGGGCGCCCCCCTGCCTTGTGGGCCCCTTGGTGACCCCCTGATCTAGATCTTCCGCCTATATATTCACACACACACACACACACACACACACACACACACACACACACACATATATATATATATATATATATATATATATATAAGAAGAATTTCTCATAGAACTGATCATATATATATATCATTGAATATTAGTGTGAATCACTAGTTTATGAATAGCTTTACTTTAAAAATGGAGTTTTCAGTGATTCTTTTTTCCGCTGTTTAATATTAGTGTGTTTTTTCATTATATTCAATTTGGTAATTCTTAGGTTAATTTAAAAAATGAAATACCTTTGTACCTGATGAGTTTTCGTCCGAAACCCTGATACTTCGAAAGATATTGTCCATTTTATACACGAAGTGCATCCAGTTTTTGCCGTAACCCGCTCAACTTTTTAGCACATGCTATGTGGGTGAAATGATGATACCGTGCCAACTTTCAACCTTTTTAGAGTTCATTTTGTAGTGCTTTTCAATTTTGGGGTCATTTAGCTCAAAAAATCAGTAACCGCATGAAAATAGCAAATGAAGTCGGAAACGGATGAAAATTGATGGCATGGCTTTGAATGGTGCATAATGAACGCACAAAAAGTCTGAAGTTGAAATAATTAAAAATAATGAAATGCCTTTGTAACAGATGAGTTTTCGTCATAAACCATGATACTTCGAAAGAGATTGTCCATTTTGTACACGAAGTGCATCCAGTTTTTGCCGTAACCCTCTCTGCTTCTTAGCACATGCTATGTGGGTGAAATGATGATACCATGCCAACTTTCAACCTTTTTAGAGTTCATTTGTAGTGCTTTTCAATTTCAGGGTCATTTAGATAAAAAACAGAAACTTTTGCTTCCAGTAACAGAATTGTTTAAATTCACTGGAATGCGATAAATTTCTGAATTTTTTTACAGATGATTGATATACAAATTTCCCACGTTGTCATAATTTTTTAGAATTGTTGCAGTGAAAGATGTGTGGTAATTCTGCAGATCATTACAGACATGTTGTTGTTTGAAAGTAGAAAGTTTACTATCATTGTTTGAATTCTTCTGGGAAGTCAGAAGGTGATAAATTTCTGAATTTTTTCCAAAGTAAACAACAACAAAAATTCCACGGTGTGGTATTTTTCAGAATTTTTTAAGTTATAGAAGTTTGGATGTTCTTGCAATCTTTATAGACTATCCTCTCTTGCATTCATTTGTAGTGCTTTTCAATTTCAGGATCATTTAGCTCAAAAAAGTAGCAAATGAAGTCCTACATAATGCATGAAATAATTTTTTTGGACATAATATTTCTTCGCGTGTCAAATGCCAAAACACATAAGTACCCTAACTATTACAAATATCCCCCTCGGTTTGTTCGAAGTGGGACTTTCCAGATGACGGTGAAGCCGGTCACATCCCAGAGTGGGATATTTGGGTGTAAAACTTTTTCTTTGCGTGTGTCCCTTAGCACCGTAACCATGGACAATCTTCATCATTTAACTGGATGCTCGGGTCAATATTCACTGTGAAGGGAGCAATTTCATGAAAATTTTCATAATCTTCTGACATGTTTGTCTTGTCATCTACTCCCACGATATTACTTTTCCTTAAAAGAACTATGTGGTGCTTTGGCTCATCGTATGATGTATTCGCTTCCTTATCTTTTCTTTTTCTCGTCTTGGTAGACATGCCCTTCACATAGAAAATATGTGCCACATCATTGGCTAGGACAAATGGTTCGTCTGCGAATGCAAGATTGTTGAGATCCACTATTGTCAGTCCATATTGCGGGTCTTCCGTTATCCCGCCTTGTGTCAGATTGACCCATTTGCACCAAAACAAAGGGACCTTCAAACCACGACCATAGTCAAGATCCCATATCTCCTCTATGTAACCATATTATGTGTCATTTCCCCTCTTGGTTGCTACATCAAAGCGGACACCACTGTTTTGGTTGGTGCTCTTTCTATCTTGGGCGATCGTGTAAAATGTATTCCCATTTATGTCGTACCCTTTGAAAGTCATTATATTCTAAGATGGTAACTGGGACAACAAGTACATGTCATCTTCAACAATGTCGTCATGCATGGCATGTGTCTGCAACCAACCAGTGAAAGTCCCCGTTTTTTCACGTGTAATCCAGTCGTCAGACTGCTCCGGGTGTTTGGAGCATAGAATACTCTTGTGTTCCTCGATATACGAGGCCACCAAGGTGGAATTTTGTAGAACTGTGTAGTGTGCTTGAGTGAGAGAATGCTCATCCATACATACTATTGGTTTCGGTCCTAGCATGCCATTTCCACCCAGTCTACCCTTATGTTGCGATTCAGGAACACCAATCGGCTTAAAGTCAGGAATAAAGTCAACACAAAACTCAATGACCTCCTCAGTTTCATGGCCCTTGGAGATGCTTCCTTCTGGCCTAGCATGGTTAGGAACATATTTATTTAAGACTCCCATGAACCTCTCAAAGGGGAACACATTATGTAGAAATAAAGGATCCAGAACGGCAATATCTTCACATAGGTGAACTAGGATGTGCATCATGATATTGAAGACGGATGGTGGGAACACCAACTCAAAACTGAAAACACATTGCACCAAATCATTCTCTAACCTTGGTATGATATCTGGATCAGTTACCTTCTGAGAGATTACATTGAGGAATGCACATAGCTTCACAATGGCTAATCGAACGTTTTTCGGTAGAAGCCCCCTCAATGCAACCGGAAGGAGTTGCGTCATAATCGCGTGGCAGTCATCAGACTTTAGGTTCTGGAACTTTATCTCTGTCATATTTATTATTCCATTTATATTCGACAAGAAGCCAGACAGGACCTTCATACTAGGCACACATTCAAAGATTTCCTTCTCTTCTTCGGTAAGATCATAGCTGGCATGACGCTGATGTATGTCATCTTTTCCGTGCATACGTTGCTGGTCCTCCCGTGCCTCCGGTGTATATTTTGTCTTCCCATACATGCCCAAGAAGCCATGCAGGGTCACGCAAAGATTCTTCATCATGTGCATCGCATCGATTGCAGAGTGGACCTCTAGGTCTTTCCAATAGGGTAGGTCCCAAAATATAGATTTCTTCTTCCACATGGGTGCGCATCCGTCAGCATCATTCGAAACAGATTGTCCGCCAGATCCCTTTCCAAAGATTACCTTTAAATCCTTGACCATATCATGTACATCATCACCAGTACGGTGGTGAGGCTTCGTCCGGTGATCTACCTCACCTTTGAAATGCTTGCCTTTCTTTCTTACGGGATGCCTACTCGAAAGAAATCAACGATGTCCCACGTACACATTCTTCTTACAATTATCCAAATATATACTATCGGTGTCATCCAAATAGTGCGTGCATGCGCGGTATCCCTTGTTTGTCTGACCTGAAAGGTTACTGAGAGCAGGCCAATCATTGATGGTCACAAAAAACAACGCGTGTAGGTCAAATTCTTCCTGATCATGCTCATCCCACGCACGCACACCTTTTTCATTCCACAGCTGTAAGAGTTATTAAACTAATGGCCTTAGGTACATGCTACGTCTTGAGCTAGCGTTGGTTTTCCCCGAAGAGGAGAGGGTGATGCAGCAAAGTGTAGCGTAAGTATTTCCCTCAGTTTTGAGAACCAAGGTATCAATCCAGTAGGATGCTCCTCAAAAGTCCCACACACCTACCCAAACAAACTGAGAAATCGCAACCAACGCAATAAAGGGGTTGTCAATCCCTTCATAGTCACTTACGAAAGTGAGATCTGATAGGGAAAGTATGATAAGATAATTATATTTTTGGTATTTTATAATATAAATGCAGAAAAGTAAAGATGCAAATAAAAGTATATTGAAAGCAAATATGATAAGAGAAAGACCCGGGGGGCATAGGTTTCACTGGAGGCTTCTCTCGAGAGCATAAGTATTACGATGGGTGAACAAATTACTCTCAAGCAATTGATAGAAAAGCAAATAATTATGACGTTATCTAGGCATGACCATGTATCTAGGCATCACGTCCATAACAAGTAGACCGACTCCTGCTTGCATGTACTACTATTACTCCACACATCGACCGCTATCTAGCATGCATCTAGTGTATTAAGTCCATAAGAACGGAGCAACGCATTAAGCAAGCTGACATGATGTAAAGGGATAAACTCATGCAATATGATATAAACCCCATCTTGTTATCCTCGATGGCAACAATACAATACGTGTCTTGCAACCATTTCTGTCACTGGGTAAGATCACCGCAAGATTGAACCCAAAGCTAAACACTTCTCCCATGGCAAGAAAGATCAACCTAGTAGGCCAAACCAAACTAATAATTCGAAGAGACTTGTAAAGACAACTCAATCATACATAAAAGAATTCAGAGAAGATTCCAATATTATTCATAGATAAACTTGATCATAAACCCACAATTCATCGGATCTCGACCAACACACCGCAAAAAGAGATTACATCGAATAGATCTCCACAAGAGAGGGCGAGAACATTGTATTGAGATACAAAAAGAGAGAAGAAGCCATCTAGCTAATAACTATGGACCCGTAGGTCTGTGGTAAACTACTCACAACTCATTGGAGAGGCTATGGTGTTGATGTAGAAGCCCTCCGTGATCGATTCCCCCTCCGTCAGAGTGTCGGTGAAGGCTCCAAGATGGAATCTCGCGGATACAGAAGGTTATGGCAGTGGAAATTGTGTTTCATGGTGCTCTTGGATGTTTTCGGGGTCCATGGACATATATAGGAGGAAGAAGTACATTGGTGGACGCCTGAGGGGCCCACGAGATAGGGGGCACGCCCCTAGGGGGGGTGCGCCCTCCTATCTCGTGCGACCCTCGGAGATCTCTTGACTTGCACTCCAGGCTCTCCGGATCAGATTTGTTCCAAAAATAACGCTCCCGAAGGTTTCATTCCGTTTGGACTCCGTTTGATCTTCCTTTTCTTCGAAATACTGAAATAGGCAAAAAAACAGCAATATGGGATGGGCCTCCGGCTAGTAGGTTAGTCCCAAAAATGATATAAATGTGTAGAATAACGCCTATAAACATCCAAAAGGGGTAATATAATAGCATGAAACAATAAAAAATTATAGATACATTGGAGACGTACCAAGCATCCCCAAGCTTAATTCCTGCTCGTCCTCGAGTAGGTAAATGATAAAAGAGAATTTTTGATGTGGAATGCTACCTAGCATAATTCATAATGTAATTTTCTTTCATTGTGGCATGAATGTTCAGATACAAATAATACAAAATAAAAGTTCATAAAGACATAAGAAATAGTAATACTTCAAGCATAATAGTCAAGGTAATCATGTCTTCTCAAAATAACATGGCTAAAGAAAGTTATCCCTACAAAATCATATAGTCTGGCTATGCTCTATCTTCATCACACAAAGTATTTAATCATGCACAACCCCGATGATGAGCCAAGCAATTGTTTCATACTTTAATAATATCAAACTCTTTCAACTTTCACGCAATACATGAGCGTGAGCCATGGACATAGCACTATATATGGAATAGAATGGTGGTTGTGGAGAAGTAAAAATGAAAAGATAATCTCACATCAACTAGGCGTATCAACGGACTATGGAGATGCCCATTAATAGATATCAATGTGAGTGAGTAGGGATTGCCATGCAACGGATGCCATAGAGCTATAAATATATGAAAGCTCAACAAAAGAAACTAAGTGGGTGTGCATCCAACTTGCTTGCTCACGAAGACCTAGGGCACTTTTGAGGAAGCCCACCATTGGAATATACAAGCCAAGTTCTATAATGAAAACTTCTCACTAGTATATGAAAGTGACAACATATGAGACTCTCTATCATGAAGATCATGGTGCTATTTTGAAGCACAAGTGTGGAAAAAGAGATAGTAGCATTGTCCCTTCTCTCTTTTTCTCTCATTTTTTCTTTTCTTTTCCCTTTTTTTCTTTTTTTCTTTTTTTCTTTTTTTTTCTTTGCCCCTTTTTTCTTTTTTTTGGCCTTTGTCTTTTTTTCTCTTTTTTTTCTTTTTGTTAAGTCCGAAGTCTCATCCCGACTTGTGGGGGAATCATAGTCTTCATCATCCTTTCCTCACGAGGACAATGCTCTAATAATGAAGATCATCACACTTTTATGGATTTACAACTCAAAGCTAGAACAAAATATGACTCTATATGAATGCCTCCGGCGGTGTACCGGGATATGCAATGACTCAAGAGCGACATGTATGAAAATTGTGAAGGTGGCCTTGCCACAAATACGATGTCAACTACATGATCATGCAAAGAGCAATATGACAAAAGTAATGTGTGTCATATGAACGGAACGGTGGAAAGTTGCATGGCAATATATCTCGGAATGGCAATGGAAATGCCATAATAGGTAGGTATGGTGGCTGTTTTGAGGAAGGAGTATGGTGGGTATATGGTACCAGTGAGAATTGTGAGGCACAAGAGAGGCTAGCAATAATGGAAGGGTTAAAGAGTGCATATAATCCATGGAGTCAACATTAATCAAAAGAACTCATATACTTGTTGCAAAAATTTAGAATTTATCAAAAATCAAAGCACTATGCGCATGCTCCTAGGGGGATATATTGGTAGGAAAAGACCATCGCTCTTCCCCGACTGCCACTCATAAGGAAGACAATCAATAAATAAAATTGTGCTCCAACTTCATCACAAAGCGGTTCAGCATACGTGCATGCTACGGGAATTACAAACTTCAACACAAGCATTATTTAAATTCATAAACACCCAACTAGCATGACTTTAATATTACTACCTCTATATCTCAAAACAATTATCAAGTATCAAGTTGATCATAGCATCCAATTCACTTCCTATGATAGTTTTTATTGTACCCAACTTGGATGCTCATCATTCTAGGACCAACTTTGTAACAAAAGCAAATACCATGCTGTTCTAAAAGACTCTCAAAAAGATATAAGTGAAGCATGAGAGACTAGAAATTTCTTCAAAATTAAGACACCGCCGCGTGCTCTAAAAGATATAAGTGAAGCACTAGAGCAAAAACTATCAAGCTCAAAAGATACAAGTGAAGCACATAGAGTATTCTAGCAAATTCTAATCAAATAGGCTTCTCCCAAAAGGTGTGTTACAGCGAGGATGATTGTGGTAAACTAACGAGCAAAGACTAATATAATACACGACGCTCCAAGCAAAACACATATCATGTGGCGAATAAAAATATAGCTCCAAGTAAAGTTACCAATGAACGAAGACGAAAGAGGGGATGCCTTCCCAGGGCATCCCCAAGCTTAGGCTTTTGGCTATTCTTGAATATGTTGGGGTGCCATGGGCATCCCCAATCTTAGGCTCTTGCCAACCTTTATTCCATAGTCCATAAAGGATTTACCCAAAACTTGAAAACTTCACAACACAAAACTCAACAGGAAATCTTATAAGCTCCGTTAGTGAAAGAAAACAAAACCACCACATAAGGTAATGAACTCATTCTTTACTTATTTTGGTGTTAAAACTACTCTATTCCAACTTCCTTATGGTTTATAAACTAATTTGTTAGCCATAGATGCATTGAAATAAGCAAACAACACATGAAAAATGGAATCTGTCAAAAACAGAACAGTCTGTAGCAATCTGTAACTAATGCAAAATTCTGGACCTCTAAAAATCCTACCAAAATAGGAAGTCCTGGAAAATTTGTCTGTTGAACAGAAGCAAAAAGAATCAACACAAAATCACATTCCTGTGATTTAAAAAAATTATATTCGTGCATGCAAAGTTTCTGTTTTTTCAGCAGAATCAAATCAACTATCGTCGTAGGTTATCCTATAGGTCCTACTTGGCAAAAACACTAATTAAAAGATAAAAAACACATCTAAACAGAGAGTAGATGCAAGATTTATTCCTAAACAGGAGCAAAAGCAAAGAACATAAAGAAAAATTGGGTTGCCTCCCAACTAGTGCTATCGTTTAACGCCCCTAGCTTGGCATAAAAGCAAGGATAGATCTAGGTATTCCCATCTTTTATTTTTAGTTTTTTAGAGGATTCATGCTCGAATCCGGGGGGTTCTTCCCGCTTCCCTTCATACCCGGAAATTTTTAGATCTAAGGAATCCAACCGTTTATTACACAGAGTAATCAACATATTCATACCGTGAAGATTTCCGCTAACACTTTTAACAGGCTCAAGAGTTTTTTGTAAAAATTTTGTTACTTCGCAAATCTTCTCAAACACTTGGGTTTCTTCCTGGGTAGGATGAGATCCCCCCTTTTGGGGTAGTGTTCCCACTATTCCCTCTATAATTTCATGTGCAATACTGGGATCAATCTCAATGAAATTTCCCTTGGCCATGCAATCCAAGAGCTGTCTATGCGTCATTTTTAACCCAACATAAAAAGTACGAAGAAGAATTCTATAGTTCATGTCTAGGGTGCACTTATGATAAGATTCCATCATCCTATACCAAGCATCTTTTAAATTTTCTCCTTGCCATTGCTTGAAGTGAAGAACTTCAAACTCGGGAGACATAGGAGTGGATAAGGGATTAGACATAACGACAAGCAAGAAAACTAACACACGAGCAAACAAAAAGGCAATGGGAAGAAGAGGAGGTGAACAGGAAGGAGAAGGCGAATAAAACGGCAAGGGTGAAGTGGGGAGAGAGGAAAACGAGAGGCAAATAATGTAAATGCGGAGGGATATGGGTTTGTGATGAGTACTTGGTATGTCTTGACTTGAGCGAAGACCTCCCCGGCAACAGCGCTAGAAATCCTTCTTGCTATGTCTTGAGCTAGCGTTGGTTTTCCCCGAAGAGGAGAGGGTGATGCAGCAAAGTGTAGCGTAAGTATTTCCCTCAGTTTTGAGAACCAAGGTATCAATCTAGTAGGAGGCTCCTCAAAAGTCCACGCACCTACACAAACAAACTGAGAACTCGCAACCAACGCAATAAAGGGGTTGTCAATCCCTTCACGGTCACTTACGAAAGTGAGATCTGATAGAGAAAGTATGATAAGATAAATATATTTTTGGTATTTTTTAATATAGATGCAGAAAAGTAAAGATGCAAATAAAAGTAGATTGAAAGCAAATATGATAAGAGAAAGACCCGGGGGGCATAGGTTTCACTAGAGGCTTCTCTCGAGAGCATAAGTATTACGATGGGTGAACAAATTACTGTCAAGCAATTGATAGAAACGCGAATAATTATGACGTTATCTAGGCATGACCATGTATCTAGGCATCACGTCCATAACAAGTAGACCGACTCCTGCCTGCATCTACTACTATTACTCCACACATTGACGGCTATCCAGCATGCATCTAGTGTATTAAGTCCATAAGAACGGAGCAACGCATTAAGCAAGATGACATGATGTAGAGGGATAAACTCATGAAATATGATATAAACCCCATCTTGTTATCCTCGATGGCAACAATACAATATGTGTCTTCCAACCCTTTCTGACACTGGGTAAGATCACCGCAAGATTGAACCCAAAGCTAAACACTTCTCCCATGGTAAGAAAGATCAATCTAGTAGGCCAAACCAAACTGATAATTCAAAGAGACTTGTAAAGACAACTCAATCATACATAAAAGAATTCAGAGAAGATTCCAATATTATTCATAGATAAACTTGATCAGAAACCCACAATTCATCGGATCTCGACAAACACACCACAAAAAGAGATTACATCGAATAGATCTCCACAAGAGAGGGGGAGAACATTGTATTGAGATCCAAAAAGAGAGAAGAAGCCATCTAGCTCATAACTATGGACCCGTAGGTCTGTGGTAAACTACTCACAACTCATCGGAGAGGCTATGGTGTTGATGTAGAAGCCCTACATGATCGATTCCCCCTCTGGCAGAGTGCCGGCGAAGGCTCCAAGATGGAATCTCGCGGATACAGAAGGTTACGGCGGTGGAAATTGTGTTTGGTGGTGCTCTTGGATGTTTTCGGGGTCCATGGACATATATAGGAGGAAGAAGTACATCGGTGGACGCCCGAGGGGCCCAAGAGACAGGGGGCGCACCCCTAGGGGGGGCGCGCCCTCCTATCTCGTGGGGCCCTCGGAGATTTCTTGACTTGCACTCCAGAATCTCCGGATCAGATTTGTTCCAAAAATAACGCTCCCGAAGGTTTCATTCCGTTTGGACTCCATTTGGTATTCCTTTTCTTCGAAATACTGAAATAGGCAAAAAAAACAGCAATATGGGCTGGGCCTCAGGTTAGTAGGTTAGTCCCAAAAATGATATAAGTGTGTAGAATAAAGCCCATAAACATCCAAAAGGGGTAATATAATAGCATGGAACAATCAAAAATCATAGATACGTTGGAGGCGTACCAGTACACATCAATGTCATTGTCGGGTTTGCTTAGGGCCTTGGATGAGCACTGGCATCATAATGTACTTCCACTTCATGCACAACCAAGGAAGAAGTTTATACATACATAGAGTCACAGGCCAGGTGTGATGATTGCTGCTCTACTCCCCAAGAGGATTAATGCCATCTGCGCTTAGAACAAACCATATGTTCCTTGCATTATGTGCAAAGTGCCTCCACTTCTTCTCGATTTTTCTCCACTGTGACCCGTCAATGGGTACTCTCAACTTCCCTTCTTTCTTACGGTCTTCTTCGAGCCATCGCATCAACTTGGCATGCTCTTTGTGTTCGAACAAACATTTCAACCGTGGTATTATAGGAGCATACCACATCACCTTGGCAGGAATCTTCTTCCTGGGGCGCTCGACCTCGAGATCACCAGGGTCATCAAGGCTGATCTTATAGCGCAATGCACCGCATACCGGGCATGGATGCAGTCATTAGGGCATGCATGTATCTTCTACACCTCTAATCCTAGAGGGCAGACCACCTTATTTGCTTCGTGCGTACTCTCGGGCAATTCGTTGTCCTTTGGAAACATCTTCTTTAACATTATCAGCAACTTTGCAAATCCCTTGTCAGATACACCATTCTCTGCCTTCCATTGCAACAATTTTAGTGTCGTTCCCAGCTTCGCAATTTGGGTACAACAATTTCTTGTGATCCTCTAACATGCGCTGCAACTTTAGCCTCTCCTTTTCACTTGCGCAGTTTCTCTTTGCATCGGCAATGGCCCGACCAAGATCATCAACGGGCTCATCTGATGCCTCTTCTTCAGCTTCTTCCAGCATTGCCGGCTCAGCTTCTTCCCCCATTGTTGTACCATCGTATTCAGGGAACCCATGGCCAGGAAAGCTGTCGTTGTCCTCTTCTTCTTCACTGTCTTCCATCATAACCCCTCTTTCTCTGTGCTTGGTCCAAACATTATAGTGGGGCATGAAACTGGACTCAAACAGGTGGATGTGAATGGTTCTTGATTTAGAGTAATTCTGATCATTATTACAGCCAGCACATGGACAACATATAAAACCATCCGCCCGCTTATTTGCCTTAGCCGCAAGCAGAAAAGTACGCACGCCATTAACAAACTGGGGAGAGCATCGGTCATCGTATATCCAATGCCGGCTCATCTTCATTACATAGCATGAAAAGACCAAATTAATACAAATTCATACATAAAGTTCATACACACTTATTCTAATAAAACAACATACAACTCTCTAGCTAAAGCATTTAAATGCAACAAGAAATGCGATCAAGATCGCAACTAAGGTAACAATTGATCCAACAGCATAATGATACCAAGCCTCACTATCAACGGCATATTTTCTAATCTTTCTAATCTTCAAGCGCATTTTCTCCATCTTGATCTTGTGATCATCGACGACATCGGCAACATGCAACTCCAATCCCATCTTCTCCTCTTCAATTCTTTTTCATTTTTTCTTCAAGTAATTATTTTCTTTTTCAATTAAATTTAACCTCCTAGATAAAAATATCTCGGTTGGAATTACTGGTTCACATACCTCCTAGATAAAAATATCTATCTCAACTTGATGGCCATAATTTGTCATAAACACGAAATGCAACAAATAGTTATAGAAGAGAATATACCACATCCGGATCATAACCTTGATGAGGGCCGACGCAGCGTTATATCAAAACCATGCCACTATGTATAACAAACAACATACAGGTAAGAAAATTATACAAGTAACTATATATCCAAATCACACAAACATGTTTTTTTATATAAAAGATATGAACAAGAGGCTCACCAAGGTGGTGCCGGCGACGGGATGGTGCGGGCGATCGACGGTGGTTAGGACAGGGACGGGAAGGCACCAAGTAAACCACACCTACATATTCAAAGTAAGAGTTAATTTGAGCTCAAATTGCATATAGCCAAATAAACTACCACATATAATTACTCCCAAACTAAAACCCACAAATCACTATACTTATAGAGCATTGCAAGAGCTAATCTAGCAATGAGAGATGAAAGGACAAAGTTGCTAACCTTTGTGATCACTTGGATGGATGTGGGGCCTTCAAATCTTGACAAATTTTGGGCAAAATGAAGGATGAGCTCAAGGAAGAGGGGAAGAACAGAGAGGAGAGTAAATGGGAAGAACAGAGAGCTCAGGCTCGACGAAGGGTTTACATAGGATCATCTTTAGTCCTAGTTGGTGATACAAACCGGGATGAAAGGTGGGCCTCTACTCCCGGTTCGTGTAATTAACCGAGACTAAAAGGGTTGGTGGGGCCCAGCCTGCCAGCAGCCTGCCAGCACCTCTTTAGTCCCGGTTCACGGCACGAACCGGTACTAGAGGTTCAACATGAACTGGGACTAATGAGTGTCGTGCCCCCTAGCCATTGGAACTAACACTAGTCGTCACATTAGTGCCGGTCCGTAATTGAACCGAGACTAATGAGGTGAACATAAGGTCGTTTTTCTACTAGTGAGTGATGAAGATTTTGTAGTTGATGTGGACCTCTTAGATGCAGGACTAGAAGAAGAGACTCAGATTCAGTGCAGTATGTAGAAGAATAGAGAGCAAACAGGAGGAAAAGAGGAACCTGAGCTTGATGAAACTATTTCTGAAATAAAGAGGAAGAGAGTTGAATACATGTCTGCTACACACTATGAGGGGGACACAGATCCTGAAGATATATATGACATGGATTAGGAAGAAGATGACGAGGAGGCCCAAGAGATTCTAGTTCCTGAGCCTGTTCAGAAGAAGGCAAAGAGGTCAGGTCCTACAAGTAGGTCCCATTCTAGTGCTGGTCCAACCATTAATCCTGATTGGTTTCCATCTTCAGAAGAGGAAGATACATGCTTTGAAGTAGATGATGATGGCAATGAACCAATGTCCTTTGTTATCACCTCTGGCAGAAGGAGTAGAGCTAAGGAAAGACCACCTAGGGTCTGGTATGATGAGAAGAGGATGCTTCTAGAACAACAATTCCAGCTAAAGCTTTGCTTCAAAGATGTTTACCAATTCAAAGAGGCTCTTGTCAATTTGCATGCGAAACAACTTAGAAGATACAAATATCACACAAACTGCAGTGATAGGATAATAGTTTGCTGTGATGGAGAAGGTTGTCAGTTCTACATGGTAGCAGCAAAGATAAGCAATGAGCCCACTTTCTGCATTAAGAAGATGAGGTTGGAGCGCACATGTCCCACCCAGTCTCAGAAGACTAGGATTAGCTCAAGGTGGCTTGGCAAGAAAATGCTTGAAACTATCAGATCAGATTCCAACACTACCATACCTGCTATTGTTAACAAGGCAAAGAGGCAATTTGGGCTTGAGGTTCCTAGGATGATGGCATGGAGAGCTAAGAAGAAAGCAAAGGATATTGTGCTCGGCGATCACAAGAAGTAATATAGGAGGCTGAGAGATTATTTGGAGACTATGAAGCTTACAAATCCTGGATCTTGGTGCATGATACGTCCCCAACATATCTATAATTTTTGATGTATTCATGCCATGTTTACAATATTTTTACATGATTTTCGTATGATTTGATTAGAACTAACCAGGACTAATGCTGTTTTCAGCAGAACTACCGTGGTGTTGTTTTTGTGCAGAAATAAAAGTTCTCAGAATGCGCTGAAAATCAATGGAGATTTTTTCTAGAAAATATAAAAAACACTGGAATGAAGAGTTACCGGAGGGGAGTCCCATGGGCCACACGAGGGTGGAGGGCGCGCCCACCCCCCTGGGGCGCGCCCCTATGCCTCTTGGACTCTCCGTGGGGCCCCTGACTTATTCTCGATGCCAACCTCTCCTATAAATCCCCAAACCTCTAGAAAATAACCTAGATCGGGAGTTCCATCGCCGCAAGCCTCTGTAGCCACCAAAATCCAATCGGGACCCTGTTCCGGCACCCTGCCGGAGGGGCGAATCATCACCGGTGGCCATCTTCATCATCCCAGCGCTCTCCATGACGAGGAGCGAGTAGTTCACCCTCGGGGCTGAGGGTATGTACGAGTAGGGTTTATCTCTCTCTCTCTCTATCTCTCTCTCTCTCTCTCTCTCTCGTGTTCTTGATTTGGCACAATCTTGATGTACCGCGCGCTTTGCTACTATAGTTGGATCTTATGATGTTTCTCCCCCTCTACCCTTTTGTAATGGATTGAGTTTTCCCTTTGAAGTTATCTTATGGGATTGAGTCTTTAAGGATTTGAGAACACTTGATGTATATCTTGCGTGGGATACCCGTGGTGACAATGGGGTATTCTATTGATTCACTTGATGTATGTTTTGATGATTAACTTGCGGGTTCCGTGACCTTCGGAATCTATGCTAAGGGTTTGGTACACATTTTTGTCTTGACTCTCCGGTAGAAACTTTGGGGGGCACTCTTCGAGGTTCTTTGTGTTGGTTGAATAGATGAATCTAAGATTGTGTGATGCATATCGTATAATCATACCCGTGGATACTTGAGGTGACATTGGAGTATCTATGTGACATTAGGATTTTGGTTGATGTGTGTCTTAAGGTGTTGTTTTACTAAGAACTCTAGGGCTTTTTGTGACACTTATAGGAATAGCCCAATGGATTGATCGGAAAGAATAACTTTGAGGTGGTTTCATACCCTACAATAATCTCTTCGTTTGTTCTTCCCTATTAGTGACTTTGGAGTGACTCTTTGTTGCATGTTGAGGGATAGTTATATGATCCAATTATGCTATTATTGTTGAGAGAACTTGCACTAGTGAAAGTATGAACCCTAGGCCTTGTTTCGAAGCATTGCAATACCGTTTACGCTCACTTTTACCATTAGTTACCTTGCTGTTTTTATAATTTCATATTAGAAAAACCTATATCTACCATCCATATTGCACTTGTATCACCATCTCTTCGCTGAACTAGTGCACCTATACAATTTACCATTGTATTGGGTATGTTAGGGACACAAGAGACTCTTTGTTATTTGGTTGCAGTGTTGTTTGAGAAAGACCATCTTCATCCTACGCCTCCCACAGATCGATAAACCTTAGGTCATCCACTTGAGGGAAATTTGCGACTGACCTACAAACCTCTGCACTTGGAGGCCCAACAACGTCTACAAGAAGAAGGTTGCGTAGTAGACATCAAGCTCTTTTTTGGCGCCATTGCCAGGGAGGTTAGTGCTTGAAGGTATATCTTTAGACCTTGTAATCGAATCTTTTTGTTTCTTATTTTCTCACTAGTTTAGTTTATTAAATAAAACTACAAAAAACTGGAATTGAGGTTGCCTCATATGCTTCATCTTTTTAATGTCTTTCGTGAAAATAAGGATTTCGATAATTGTGCCAAAGTGTTAGAAGAAGAATGCATTAAAATGTTTGGCACTAAATCTTTGTATGATGAGCATGATTGCAATGTTGTTAGTATGAATTCCTTCAATATCCATGATGCTAATGATATGCAAAGCCACAAGCTTGGGGATGCTATGTTTGATGAATATGATATTTTTAGTCCCCCAAGTTTTGATGAGAAAATATATTATGATGATAGCATGCCTCCTATTTATGATGATTATATTGATGAAAGTGGGTTTCGAACAGTGTCAACTTTAGGAAGTAATGATCCCACTATTTTGGAGAGTGTTGACTCTTATAAAATTTATGAAAGTGGATTTGGAGAGGTCATGACTTTATTTAGTGATGAATCCACTATTTCGGAAGAGGTTCCAATTGATTATGAGAACAAAGTTGCTATCTATGATGATTATTGTGATGACATGTATGCTATGAAGAATAATGATAACCATGAAAGTTGTCATATTGATTTTAAATTTTAATTGGGTTATGCCACGCCGCGAGGAGGAGAGAGGGGGCTGTCGGCACGGGCTGGTCACAGGGGCGCCCCTGTCAGCCTGCTCCCTTTCCTCTTCTTCCCACACGCCCCTGTCACAGGGTCACAGGGGCGCCCCTGTCAGGTGCGGCCCCTCTTCTTCCCACGTGCAAGCTAGCTTCTCTTCTCTGTTCTTCTTCTGTTCTTTCTTTCTCCTCTCTTTACAAGAAAAGGCCCCCAATTCGTACACCAAAATGAGCCATTTCTTTGCGGATTTGACACCGTGAATGAATGGATTCTACTTAGTTAGGGAAGCCAAAAGAGACCTCGATCTACTGATGGGGTAGCTCGTGGTGGTCGTTCTCGGCATTTAGGTGGAGTTTTTTCCCAGCTCATTGGTGGAGGTGGTGGTGGTGAAGTTGGGGCAGTGTGGTGGATGTGAAGCTCCGGCAGTTTGGTGGAGTTTCTGGCTCCGATTCCGGTGATTGAAGGCTATCGTTCATCGTTCGCATGCACGCTTCAAGGGTATATTTCAACAAACATTTTATTTTTCATAGGTGCTGCGGTAATATTTGTTAATATGTTTCGATGTGAAATAAATTAGGTGTGTGATTATTGTTAGTTGCTCCGGTAGTATACGTAAATATATTTAGATGTTAACTAATTAGTTGTGTAAAAATTTGTAGTTTCTCTGGTAGTATTAGTTGCTCCGTTAATATTTCGTAATATATAGCTAGCTAATATATAGACATGTCTAATATTTGTTAGTCCGCATATTTTAAGTTGTTTCTTAATACTTGTATTTCGGTGTTGAAAAAAAAATAGGTGAGCCGAGATGTTTGATGTAGTGAAGTTCATATTTTACGACGGTCCTGGTACTATCCAAACAACTGAGATGGGAGCTGATCTGAGTGAATTTACTCACATAGAGGTGCCAATGAGCGCACCTCAAACATGGTTTGTTAGTCAGTTGAAAGAATGGATTGCGGCAAGTTTAGGTCTTGATACTGAAACACACACCGTCAGTGTTCATGCATTGTGGACACGGTCAAGTTCAATAATTTACTTTCATTTGAGGCCAATAGAGCGAGACTCTGATTGGGTGTGGTGGTTACAAGGTTGTGAACGAAGGGGATGCAATCATGTTCTTTAGTGCTTCCCGTCGTGAAGGAGGTCACTGCACATGAAGGCGAGGGTGGCTATGATCCTGGGCAGAGCAGTGTAGGGAGGCAGTTATCTATGTCAAATGCTGGAGATGATGGTTACGAACAAGGACAGAGCAGTCAGGTAGAAGGAGGAAATGCTGATTGTTATGAACTAGGGCAGAGTAGTCAGGTAGAAGGAGGAAATGCCGACTGTGATTACAATGGCGAGGTGTACGTTGACGAGGTAGATGGGAACATGCAGGACTAGATAGAAGAAGAATACGTTGATGTTGATAGGGGTCATGCCGATGATTCTGACTAGTCGGATGAAGAAGAAAATGCAGAGGAGGTCCTGAATCCTGCATTATGGAATCATGACTTCTCATCTGCTATGATCATGAATGATGACATGATTTTGCCTGGCAATATCACTGGAACAATATTGCGACGGGGGCTATGTATCCCAACAAGCAAGCTCTGAAGGACGCAATAACAAACTAGGCAATGTCCATGCAAAGGGTTTTCACTGCTCAGGTGTCAAGTCAGAAATACCTGACAATGGTATGCAGGAACGCAGATTGTCCTACCAGGGTGTACGGCTATCTCCCTAAGTATGGCACAAGTTGGATGATCAGTGACTTAGTTAATCACACTTGTTTTATTCCCTGCATCGCTCAAGATCATTGCAACCTTTCATCGACGCTTATTGCTCAGTTGTTTTACGATGAGATAGTGCAGGGCAAAGCTATGGAAGTGAAGGCAGTCCAGACAAAAGTCTTCGCCGGGTTCAAGTACAGAATTTCTTATGGCAAGGCTTGGAGGCTAAGCATGCGGCGCTTGATAGGAGATTTGGTTCTTATTTTGATGCATATGACTCTGTTGTCCAGCTCCTCCACACCCTGCAGCAGTGGAATCCAGGCACCTATATCGATATCCAAGACATGTTCATGCCCGAGTTCCCAACTGTGAGGGTGTTGCATCGTCTCTTCTTCTCTTTTGGTGTATGCATCGAAGCATTCAGACATTGCCGACCGGTAATATGTGTTGATGGTAGTTTTCTCACTGGCAAGTACGAGGGTCAGATCCTAACAGCCATAGGTCAAGACGGCCAAAATCAAGTTGTCCCACTCGCATTTGATTTTGTGGAGAGTGAGAACATTGAAAGTTGGACATGGTTCTTTAGGCAGTTGAAAATATCAGTTGTGAAGGAGAAGCCCAATGTGTGCATCCTTCATGACATGCACGCAGGTATACTCAGTGCGATAAGGACACTGACAAACCCAGGCCCTGAGGAACAAACTCCATGGCGGTACTTGCAGAGCCATTGGTGCATGCGCCATCTAGGGGCTAATTTCTTCTCGCAGTTTAGAAATAAGAACCTGATGAATCTGTTCAAAAAACTCTGCAAGCAGAACTAGTTATGGAAGTATAGTTTGATACGTGACAGACTTAATGTGTGCATGCAGAGACATGTGAGGGACAGGAAAGCTACAAGAGATGCGGCGTGATACGTCCATTTTACATCATGCTTTTATATCGATATTTATTGCATTATGAGCTGTTATTACATGTTATGCCACAATACTTATGGCTATTCTCTCTTATTTTACAAGGTTTACATGAACAGGGAGAATGTCGGCAGCTGGGATTCTGGCCTGGAAAAGGAGCAAATATTGGAGACCTATTCTGCACAGCTCCAAAAGTCCTGAAACTCCATGAAAGTCATTTTGGGAATTAATAAAAAATACTGAGCAGAAGAAATACCAGAGGGGGCCCACACCCTGGCCACGAGGATGGGGGCGTGCCCTACCCCCCTGGGCATGCCCCCTACCTCGTGGGCCACCTGGCAGCCATCCGGTGCCCATATTCTGCTATATGAAGTCAATTACCCTGGAAAAAATCATAAGCAAGCTTACGGGACGAAACTCCGCCGCCACGAGGTGGAACCTTGGCGGAACCAATCTAGGGCTCCGGCGGAGCTGTTCTGCTGGGGAAACTTCCCTCCGGGAGGGGGAAATCATCACCAACGATCCTATCGTCGGGAGGGGGTCAATCTCCATCAACATCTTCACCAGCACCATCTCCTCTCAAACCCTAGTTCATATCTTGTATACAATCTTTGTACCAAAACCTCAGATTGGTACTTGCGGGTTGCTAGCAGTGTTGATTACT
This sequence comes from Triticum aestivum, assembly GCF_018294505.1. NCBI lineage: Eukaryota > Viridiplantae > Streptophyta > Magnoliopsida > Poales > Poaceae > Triticum > Triticum aestivum. The sequence goes on from NC_057813.1 coordinate 639,923,943, forward strand.
CCTTGTAGTTGATGCTAGTTGGTTTATTTGGTGGAATATCATATGTTCAGATCCTTAATGCATATTAATACTCCTCTGATTATGAACATGAATATGCTTTGTGAGTAGTTACGTTTGTTCCTGAGGACATGGGTGAAGTCTTGCTATTAGTAGTCATGTGAATTTGGTACTCGTTTGATATTTTGATGAGATGTATGATGTCTCTCCTCTAGTGGTGTTATGTGAACGTCGACTACATGACACTTCACCATTATTTGGTCCTAGAGCAAGGCATTGGGAAGTAATAAGTAGATGATGGGTTGCTAGAGTGATAGAAGCTTAAACCCTAGTTTATGAGTTGCTTCGTAAGGGGCTGATTGATACGTCCATTTTGCATCATGCTTTTATATCAATATTTATTGCATTATGGGCTGTTATTACACGTTATGTCACAATACTTATGGATATTCTCTCTTATTTTACAAGGTTTATCATGAAGAGGGAGAATGCCCGCAGCTGGGATTCTGGCTGGAAATGGAGCAAATATTGGAAACCTATTCTGCACAGCTCCAAAAGTCCTGAAACTCCATGAAAGTCATTTTTGGAATTAATAAGAATTATTGAGCAAAGAAAGTACTAGAGGGGGCCCACACCCTGGCCATGAGGGTGGGGGCGCCCCCTCCCCCTACTGGGCGCGCCCCCTTGTCTCGTGGGCTCCCTGGTGGCCCTTTGGTGCCCATCTTCTGCTATATGAAGGCTTTTACCCTGGAAAAAATCATAAGGAAGCTCACGGGACGAAACTCCGCCGCCACGAGGTGGAACCTTGGCGGAACCAATCTAGGGCTCCGGCAGAGCTATTTTGCTGGGGAAACTTCCCTCCGGGTGTGGGAAATCATCACCATCATCATCACCAACAATCCTCTCATCGGGAGGGGGTCAATCTCCATCAACATCTTCACCAGCACCATCTCCTCTCAAAACCCTAGTTCATCTCTTGTATCCAATCTTGTATCAAAACAACAAATTGGTACCTGTGGGTTGCTAGTAGTGTTGATTACTCCTTGTAGATGATGCTAATTGGTTTACTTGGTGGAAGATCATATGTTCATATCCTTAATGCATATTAATACTCCTCTTATCATGAACATGAATATGCTTTGTGAGTACTTACGTTTGTTCCTGAGGACATGGGTGAATTCTTGCTACTATTAGTCATGTGAATTTGGTATTCATTTGATATTTTGATGAGATGTATGTTGTCTCTCCTCTAGTGGCGTTATGTGAACGTTGACTACATGACACTTCACCATTATTTGGGCCTAGAGGAAGGCATTGGGAAGTAATTATAGATGATGGGCTGCTAGAGTGACAGAAGCTTAAACCCTAGTTTATGCATTGCTTCGTAAGGGGCTGATTTGGATCCACTAGATTCATGCTATGGTTAGGTTTACATTAATACTTCTTTTGAGGTTGCGGATGCTTGCAATAGGGGTTAATCATAAGTGTGGTTCTTGTCCAAGAAAGGTCAGTACCCAAGCACCGGTCCACGCACATACCAAATTACCAAAGTAAGGAACGCGAATCCTATGAGCATGATGAAAACTAGCGTGACAATAATTCCCATGTTTTCTCGGGAGGGCTTTTCTCATTATAAGAAATTGTCTAGGCTTGTCCTTTGCTACAAAAAGGATTGGGCCACCTTGCTGCACCTTATTTACTTTCATTGCTTATTACCCGTTACAAATTACCTTACCACAAAACTATCTGTTACCTACAATTTCAGTGCTTGTAGAGGATACCTTACTGAAAACCGCTTGTCATTTCCTTCTGTTCCTCGTTGGGTTCCACAGTCTTACTTGTCGAAAGGTCTACGATAGATACCCTATACTTGTGGGTCATCAAGACTCTTTTCTGGCGCCGTTGACGGGGGGTGAAGCGCCTTTGGTGAGTGGAACTTGGTAAGGAAACATTTATATAGTGTGCTGAAATTTTCTATCACTTGTTACTATGTAAACTAATCATTTGAGGGGCTTGTTCGGGGCATCTTTGCCACGACCAGTAGAGCAAAGGGTTGCTCCTGAACCTACTGAACCTACTGAAAATGTTTACTTTGAGATTCCTTCGGGTATGATAGAGAAACTGCTGGCTAATCCCTTTGCGGGAGATGGAACATTGCATCCCGATTTACACCTTATCTTTGTGGATGAAGTTTGTGGATTATTAAAGCTTGCAGATATTCCCGATGATGTTGTTAAGAGGAAGGTCTTCCCTTTATCTTTGAAGGGAGATGCATTGACATGGTATAGGATATGTGATGATACGAGATCTTGGAACTATAAACGATTGAAATTGGAATTTCACCAGAAGTTCTATCCTATGCATCTTGTTCATCGTGATCGTAATTATATATATAATTTTTGGCCTCGCGAAGGAGAAAGCATCGCTCAAGCTTGGGGGAGGCTTAAGTCAATGTTATATTCATGTACCAATCATGAGCTCTCAAGAGAAATGATTATTCAAAAAATTTATGCTCGGCTTTCTCTCAATGATCGCACCATGCTTGATACTTCCTGTGCTAGTTCTTATATGCTGAAGACTACTGAATTCAAGTGGGATTTACTGGAAATAATTAAACGCAACTCTGAAGATTGGGGTTCCGACAATGGTAAGGAGTCAGGTATGACACCTAAGTTTGATTGTGTTAAACCTTTTATGGAAACCGATGCTTTTCATGGATTTAGTGCTAAATATGGACTTGACTTTGAGGTAGTAGCTTCTTTCTATGAATCTTTTTCTACTCACGTTGACCTCCCTAAGGAGAAGTGGTTTACATATAATCCTCCCATTGAAGTAAAAGTAGTTGCACCTGTTATAGTTGAAGAAAAGACTATCATTTATAATGATCCTATTATTCCTACTACTTATGTTGAGAAACCATCTTTCCCTGTTAGAATAAAGGATCATGCTAAAGCTTCAACTGTGGTTCGTAAGAGTAATACTAGAACATATACACCTCCTGAGAAAATTAAAGTTGAACCTAGTATTGCTATGGTTAAAGATCTCTTGGATGATAATATAGATGGGCATGTTATTTACTTCTGTGAACAGGCTGCTAATATTGCTAGACCCGATGCTAAGATACATAGACCTGTTGTAGGCATGCATGTTATTTCTGTTAAAATGGGAGATCATTGTTATCATGGCTTATGTGATATGGGTGCTAGTGCTAGTGCAATACCTATTTCCCTATATAAAGAAAGTATGCATGATATCGCACCCGCGGAGTTAGAAGATATTGATGTTACAATAAAGCTTGCTAATAGAGATACTATTACACCATTTGGGATTGTTAGAGATGTTGAAGTCTTGTGTGGGAAAGTTAAATATCCTGCTGATTTTCTTGTTCTTGGTTCCCCACAAGATGATTTTTGTTCCATTATATTTGGTAGACCATTATTGAATATTGTTAATGCTAGGATTGATTGCAAAAAGGATGTTGTTACAATTGGCTTAGGGGATATGTCTCATGAGTTTAATTTAGACAACCCCATGATAAAGAATTGCCTAGTAAGGATGAGATTATTGGTATTGCTTCTATTGTAGTGCCTCCTACTGATCAGTTAGAATGATATTTGCTAGACCATGAAAATGATATGTTTATGAATGAAAGAAGGGAAATAGATGAAGTATTCTTTAAATAGGGCCCTATTTTGAAACACAACTTGCATGTCGAAACCCTATGGGATCCTGCTCCCCCCAAGGGTGATCCTGTGTTTGAACTTAAACCATTACCTGATACTCTTAAATATGCTTATCTTGATGAAAAGAAGCTATGTCCTGTATTATTAGTGCTAACCTTTTGGAGCAAGAAGAGGAAAGATTATTGAAAACTCTGAAGAAGCACCATGCTGCTATTGGATATACTCTTGATGATCTTAAGGGCATTAGCCCCACTCTATGCCAACACAAAATAAATTTGGAAGAAGATGCCAAACCAGTTAGAGGTCATCAACGATGGTTACCTAAGATGAAAGAAGTGGTAAGAAAGGAAATATTAAAGCTCCTTGAGGCAGGTATAATTTATCCCGTTGCTGATAGTCAGTGGGTAAATCCTATCCATTGTGTCCCTAAGAAGGGAGGTATTACTGTCGTTCCTAATGATAAAGATGAATTGATCCTGCAAAGAATTATTACAGGTTATAGGATGGTAATTGATTTTTGTAAATTGAATAAAGCTACTAAGAAAGATCATTACCCTTTACCTTTTATTGATCAAATGCTAGAAAGGCTATCTAAACATACACATTTCTGCTTTCTAGATGGTTATTCTGGTTTCTCTCAAATACCTGTGTCAGCGAACGATCAAGCAAAGACTACTTTTACTTGCCCTTTCGCTACTTTTGCTTATAGACGTATGCCTTTTGGTTTATGTAATGCACCTGCTACCTTTCAAAGATGCATGATGGCTATATTTTCTGACTTTTGTCAAAAGATTTGTGAGTTATTCATGGATGATTTCTCCATTTATGGATCCTCCTTTGATGATTGCTTGAGCAACCTTGAACGAGTTTTGCAGAGATGAGAATATACTAGTCTTGTTTTGAATTGGGAGAAGTGCCACTTTATGGTTAATGAAGGCATTGTCTTGGGGCATAAACTTTCTGAAAGATGTATTGAAGTTAATAAAGCTAAAGTTGATGCTATTGAAAAGATGTCGTGTCCCAAGGACATTAAAGGTATACGAAGTTTCCTTAGTCATGCCGGTTTTTATAGGAGGTTCATTAACGACTTTTCTAAAATCTCTAGGCCTCTGACTAATCTATAGCAATAGGATATTCCTTTTGTCTTTGATGATGATTGTGTAGAAGCATTTGAAATACTTAAGAAAGCTTTGATTTCTGCACCTATTGTTCAGCCACCTGATTGGAATTTACCCTTTGAAATTATGTGTGAAGTATTCCTTCAATAGGGTCCTATTCTGAAACACAACCTACCTGTAGAAATCCTAGGGGATCCCCCTCCACCCAAGGGTGATCCTGTGTTTGAGCTCAAACCTTTACCTGATAATCTTAAATATGCTTATCTTGATGAAAAGAAGATATATCCTGTTATTATTAGTCCTAACCTTTCAGAGCAAGAAGAGGAAAGATTATTGAAAACTCTGAAGAAGCACCGTGCTGCTATTGGATATACTCTAGATGATCTTAAGGGCATTATTCCCACTCTATGCCAACATAAAATTAAATTGGACGAAGGCTCCAAACCAGTTAGAGATCCTCAATGACGGTTAAATCCTAAGATGAAAGAAGTGGTTAGAAAGGAGAAACTAAAGCTCCCTGAGGCGGGTATAATTTATCCCGTTGCTGATAGTGATTGGGTAAGTCCTGTCCATTCCGTCCCTAAGAAGGGAGGTATTACTGTCGTTCCTAATGATAAAGATGAATTGACCCCGCAAAGAATTATTACAGGTTATAGGATGGTAATTGATTTCTGTAAATTAAATAAAGCTACTAAGGAATATCATTACCCTTTACCTTTTATTGATCAAATGCTAGAAAGACTATCCAAACATACACATTTTTGCCTCCTAGATGGTTATTCTGGTTTCTCTCAAATACCTGTGTCAGCAGAGGATCAATCAAAAACTACTTTTACTTGCCCTTTCGGTACTTTTGCTTATAGACGTATGCCTTTTGGTTGATGTAATGCACCTGCTACCTTTCAAAGATGCATGATGGCTATATTCTTTGACTTTTGTGAAAATATTTGTGAGGTATTCATGGATGATTTCTCCATTTATGGATCCTCTTTTGAGGATTGCTTGAGCAACCTTGATTGAGTTTTGCAGAGATGTGAAGACACTAGTCTAGTCTTATATTGGGAAAAGTGCCACTTTATGGTTAATGAAGGCATTGTCTTGGGGCATAAAATTTTTGAAAGAGGTACTGAAGTTGATAAAGCTAAAGTTGATGCTATTGAAAAGATGCCATGTCCTAAGGACATTAGAGGTATAAGAAGTTTCCTTGGTCATGCCGGTTTTTATAGGAGGTTCATTAAGGACTTTTCTAAAATCTCTAGGCCTCTGACTAATTTATTGCAAAAAGATATTCCTTTTGTCTTTGATGATGATTGGGTAGAAGCATTTGAAATTCTTAAGAAAGCATTGATCACTGCACCTATTGTTCAGCCACCTTATTGGAATTTACCCTTTGAAATTATGTGTGACGCTAGTGATTATGCTGTAGGTGTTGTTCTGGGGCGAAAAGTTGATAAGAAATTAAATGTTATCCAGTATGCTAGTAAAACTCTTGATACTGCCCAGATAATTTATGCTACTACTGAAAAAGAATTCTTAGCAGTTGTATTTGCTTGTGATAAGTTCAGACCTTATATTGTTGATTCTAAAGTTACTATTCACACTGATCATGCTGGTATTAAATATCTTATGGAAAGTAAAGATGCTAAACCTAGACTTATTAGATGGGTTCTCTTGCTCCATGAATTTGATTTGCATATTATTGATAGAAAGGGAGCTGATAACCCCGTTGCAGACAACTTGTCTAAGTTAGAGAATGTTCTTGATGACCCAGTACCTATTGATGATAGCTTTCCTGATGAACAATTAGCGGTCACTAATGCTTTTCGTACTCCACCATGGTATGTTGATTATGCTAATTACATTGTTGCTAAATTTATACCACCTAGTTTCACATACCAGCAAAAGAAAAAGTTCTTTTATGATTTAATACATTACTTCTAGGATGACCCACACCTTCATAAAGAAGGAGTAGATGGTGTTATTAGACGTTGTGTACCTGAGCATGGACAGGAACAGATCCTATGCAAGTGTCACTCCGAACCATATGGAGGACACCACGTTGGAGTTAGATCTGCACATAAGGTATTGCAATCCTGTTTTTATTGGCCCACTCTCTTCAAAGATGCTCGTAAGTTTGTCTTGTCTTGTGATGAATGTCAAAGAATTGGTAATATTAGTAGACATCAAGAAATGCCTATGAATTATTCTCTTCTTATTGACCCATTTGATGTTTGGGGCTTTGATTATATGGGACCTTTTCCTACCTCTAATGGATATACACATATTTTAGTTGTTGTTGATTACGTTACTAAGTGGGTAGAAGCTATTCCAAGTAGTGCTGATCATAACACCTCTATTAAGATTCTTAAAGAAGTTATTTTTCCGAGGTTTGGAGTCCCTAGATATCTCATGACTCATGGTGGTTCACATTTTATTCATGGTGATTTTCGTAAAATGCTTGCTAAGTATGATGTTAATCATAGAATTGCATCTCCTTATCACCCACAGTCTAGCGGTCAAGTAGAGTTGAGTAATAGAGAGCTCAAATTAATTTTGCGAAAGACGGTTAATATATCTAGGAAGAATTGGTCCAAGAAACTTGATGATGCATTATGGGCCTATAGAACTGCATATAAAAATCCTATGGGTATGTCTCTGTATAAGATGGTCTATGGAAAAGCATGTTACTTACCTCTCGAACTTGAACATAAGGCATATTGGGCTATTAAAGAGCTCAACTATGACTTCAAACTTGCTGGTGAGAAGAGGTTATTTGATATTAGCTCACTTGATGAATGGAGAACCCAGGCCTACGAGAATGCCAAGCTGTTCAAAGAAAAGGATAAAAGATGGCATGACAAAAGGATACAAAAGCGTGGGTTTAACGTAGGTGATTATGTATTGCTATTCAACTCTCGTTTAAGATTTTTTGCAGGAAAACTTCTCTCTAAGTGGGAAGGTCCTTACGTTATTGAGGAGGTCTATCATTCCGGTGCCATAAAAATCAACAACTTCGAAGGCAAAAATCTGAAGGTGGTGAACGGTCAAAGAATCAAACATCATATCTCAGGTAATCCTATAAATGTTGAAACTAATATTATTGAAACCATAACCTCGGAGGAGTACATAAGGGACACTTTCCAGAACATTTTAGACTCCGAAAAGGATTAGGTATGTGGTACGGTAAGTAAACCGACTCCAAAACAATTCTAATGGCAATTTTCCCCGTTTTGGAATATTTAAGAATTTTGGAAAGCAAGAAGTCATCCAGGAAGGACACGAGGCCTCCACGAGGGTGGAGGGCGTGCCCACCCTTACTGGGCGCGCCCCCCTACCTCGTGGGCATCTCGTGTGCCTCCCGGACTCCGTTTTCTTGCATGTTACTTCTTTTGATCGGTAAAAATTCATTATATAATCTCCTGAAGGTTTTGACCACCGTATCACGCAAAAAATCCTCTGTTTTTGTTTCGAGCTATTTCTGTCGCAGATTTAGAGCAAGATGTCTTCTCAAGAGTCAGTCGGGGAGAGTCGGATGTCTCACCCGACGCCAGGTCTAGGAGCAAACCAGCGATGCTTTTCACTTTGGACCATCAACGGAGGATGAGATGGAGGCCGACTTGAAAAGGATAGATGCCATGGAGGAGGATCAAGAAGTTACCTCTCGCTTCCAAGAAGGATTCATGATGGGGGAACTACAGAGCTCAGCTATTCCAAACTCGGTCATCCCTTCCAATGTTAAATTTCTTTCTTATGAAAATATGAAAAAGAGTGTCACTTGTTCTCCAGAAGCTATGCAACATCCTTGGGTAAAAGGAGCTTTAGCCATCACGGGCAAGCTCCGCAAGGAAAAGATGGAACTCAAACAACAAGTCAATAATCTCGAGGAGGAGAATCGTATCCTGAGGGGCATCATCACCAAGAAGATCACAACACCCACTCTGAAGAATGAGACATAATCACATGGGTATGGGCACTCCCCTTGGAAACTGCCAAGCTTGGGGGAGGTGCCCCGGTATCGTATCACCATCACACTCCTATCTTTACCGTTTTGCTTAGTTCAATCCTTTTAGTAATATCTTGATATAGTAGAATAAAGTTTTGGTATGATTTAGTTTTGAGTTTTGCTTTGTGATATCTCTATGTTATTGAGTCCGTGAGCTATATAATAAAGATTAGTGTTGAGTCAAGGGCTTTGCTATCTTGCTATGATCTTGAGAAAATAGAAAGAATAAAAAGAATAAAAGAGTTCATATTGATCTTATGGATAGTAATGACTTCACATATAAAGAGTATGAGGCTTAAAAGTTGTTGAGGGTTGACAAACGTAGTTTTGGTCATCTTGCAATTAATAGGAAGTAATAAAGAAAGAGAAGTTTTCACATATAAATATACTATCTTGGACATCTTTAAGATTGTGAGCACTCATTAAGTATGACATGCTAAAGAGTTGATGTTGGACAAGGAAGACAACATAATGGTTTATGTTTTCTCACATCTTAGTTAAAGTATATTGTCATGGATCATTCAAACATGTTGAGCTTGCCTTTCCCCCTCATGCTAGCCAAATTCCTTGCACCAAGTAGAGATACTACTTGTGCTTCCAGATATCCTTAAACCCAGTTTTGCCATGAGAGTCCACCATACCTACCTATGGATTGAGTAAGATCCTTCAAGTAAGTTATCATGTTGCAAGCAATAAAAATTGCTCTCTAAATATGTATGACTTATTAGTGCGGAGAAAATAAGCTTTAAACGATTGTGTGAATGGAAGTAATAAAAGCGATGGACTGCATAATAAAGGTTCTTATCAACAGTGGCAATATAAAGAGACGTTCTTTTGCATTAAGATTTTGTGCATCCAACCCTAAAAGCACATGGCAACCTCTGCTTCACTTTGCGAAGGGCCTATCTTTTACTTTATGTCTTTTACTTTATTCAAGAGTCAAGGTGATCTTCACCTTTCCCTTTTTCATTTTATCCTTTGGCAAGCACCTCATGTTGGTAAGATCCTGATATATATATATCCAACTGGATGTAAGTTAGCATGAACTATTATTGTTGACATCACCCAAAGGTGAATATATTGGGAGGCGTTATAAGCCCCTATCTTTCTCGTTGTCCAATTAAAACTCCATAACCATAAGTATTGCATCAGTGTTAGCAATTGTAGAAGACTATATGATAGTTGAGTATGTGGACTTGCTGAAAAGCTCTATTCTTGACTCTTTCCAATGTTATGAAAAATTGCAATTGCTTCAACGACTGGGATTATAGTTTGTTAGTTCTCAATGAAGTTTCTGAACCATACTTGACATTGTGAATAGGTTGTTACTTGAGCATAAGAAATCATATGACAAAATCTATATATGTTGTTGTTATAAGAATGATCATGATGCTCTCATGTTTGTATTTTATTTTTATCGACACCTCTATCTCTAAACATGTGGACATATTTTTCGACATCGGCTTCTGCTTGAGGACAAGCGAGGTCTAAGCTTGCGGGAGTTGATACGTCCATTTTGCATCATGCTTTTATATCGATATTTATTGTATTATGGGCTGTTATTACATGTTATGTCACAATACTTATGGTTATTCTCTCTTATTTTACAAGGTTTATCATGAAGAGGGAGAATGCGGGCAGCTGGGATTCTGGCTGGAAAAGGAGCAAATATTGGAAACCTATTCTGCATAGCTCCAAAAGTCCTGAAACTCCACAAAAGTCATTATTGGAATTAATAAGAATTATTGAGCAAAGAAAGTACTAGAGGGGGCCCACACCCTGGCCACGAGGGTGCCCCCCCTACTGGGCGCGCCCCCCTGTCTCGTGGGCTCCCTGGTGGCCCTCCGGTGCCCATCTTCTGCTATATGAAGGCTTTTACCCTGGAAAAAATCATAAGCAATCTCACAGGACAAAACTTCGCCGCCACGAGGCGGAACCTTGGCGGAACCAATCTAGGGCTCCGGCGGAGCTGCTCTGTCGGGGAAACTTCCCTCCGGGAGGGGGAAATCATCACCATCATCATCACCAATGATCCTCTCATCGGGAGGGGGTCACTCTCCATCAACATCTTCACCAACACCATCTCCTCTCAAAACCCTAGTTCATCTCCTGTATCCAATCTTGTATCAAAACCTCAAATTGGTACATGTGGGTTGCTAGTAGTGTTGATTACTCCTTGTAGTTGATGCTAATTGGTTTACTTGGTGGAACATCATATGTTCAGATCCTTAATGCATATTCATACTCCTCTGATCATGAACATGAATATGCTTTGTGAGTAGTTACGTTTGTTCCTGAGGACATGGGTGAAGTCTTGCTATTAGTAGTCATGTGAATTTGGTATTCGTTCAATATTTTGATGAGATGTATATTGTCTCTCCTCTAGTGGTGTTATGTGAACGTCGACTACATGACACTTCACCATTATTTGGGCCTAGAGGAAGGCATTGGGAAGTAATAAGTAGATGATGGGTTGCTAGAGTGATAGAATCTTAAACCCTAGTTTATTCGTTGCTTCGTAAGGGGCTGATTTGGATCGACTAGCTTCATGCTATGGTTATGTTTACCTTAATACTTATTTTGTAGTTGCGGATGCTTGCAATAGGGGTTAATCATAAGTGGGATGCTTGTCCAAGAAAGGGCAGTACCCAAGCACCGGTCCACCCACATACCAAATTATCAAAGTAACGAACGCGAATCATATGAGCAAGATGAAAACTAGCTTGACGATAATTCCCATGTGTCCTCGGGAGCGCTTTTCTAATTATAAGAAATTGTCCAGGCTTTTCCTTTGCTACAAAAAGGATTGGGCCACCTTGCTTCACCTTATTTACTTTCATTGCTTGTTACCCGTTACAAATTATCTTACCACAAAACTGTCTGTTACCTACAATTTCAGGGCTTGCAGAGGATACCTTAGCGAAAACCGCTTGTCATTTCCTTCTGCTCCTCGTTGGGTTCGACACTCTTACTTATCGAAAGGACTACAATAGATCCCCTATACTTGTGGGTCATCACTGATTTGGATCCATATGTTTCATGTTATGGTTAGGTTTACCTTAATACTTCTTTTGTTGTTGCGGATGTTTGCAATAGGGGTTAATCATAAGTGGGACGCTTGTCCAAGAAAGAGCAGTACCCAAGCACCGGTCCACCCACATATCAAATTGTCAAAGTAACGAACCTGAATCATATGAGCGTGATGAAAACTAGCTTGACAATAATTCCCATGTGTCCTCAGGAGCTCTTTTCTCTATATAAGAATTTGTTCAGGCTTGTCCTTTTCTACAAAAAGGATTGGGCCACCTTGCTGGACATTATTTACTTTCATTGCTAGTTACCCGTTACAAATTATCTTACCACAAAACTATCTGTTACTTATAATTTCAGTGCTTGCAGAGAATACCTTACTGAGAACCGCTTGTGATTTCCTTCTGCTCCTTGTTGGGTTCGACACTCTTACTTATCGAAAGGAATATGATAGATCCCCTACACTTCTGGGTCATCAAGACTCTTTTCTGGCGTCTTTGACGGGGAATGAAGCGCCTTTGATAAGTGGAACTTGGTAAGGATATATAGTGTGCTAAAATTTACTGTCACTTGTTACTATGGAACATAATCCTTTGATGGGCTTGTTCGGGGTATCTTCACCCCAACTAGTTGAGCAAAGAGTTGCTCCTCAACCCACTGAACCTACTGAAAATGTTTACTTTGAAATTCCTTCGGGTATGGTAGAGAAACTGCTAGCTAATCCCTTTACAGGAGATGGAACATTGCATCCTGATTTACACCTAATCTGTGTGGATGAAGTTTGTGGATTATTTAAGCTTGCAGGTATGCCCGATGATGTTGTCAAGAAGAAGGTCTTCCCTTTATCTTTGAAGGGAGATGCATTCACATGGTATAGGCTATGTGATGATATGGGATCATGGGACTACAAACGGTTGAAATTAGAATTCCATCAGAAGTTTTATCCTATGCTTCTTGTTCATCGTGATCGTAATTATATATATAATTTTTGGCTTCACGAAGGAGAAAGCATCGCTCAAGCTTGGGGAAGGCTTAAGTCAATGTTATATTCGTGCCTCAATCATGATCTCTCAAGAGAAATGATTATTCAAAAAAATTATGCTCGGCTTTCTCTCAACAATTGCTCCATGCTCGATACTTCTTGTGTTGTGTCTTTTATGATGAAGACTATTGAATTCAAATGGGATTTATTGGAAAGAATTATACGCAACTCTGGAGATTGGGATCTCGACGAAGGTAAGGAGTGAGGTATAATATATTTACTAACTGAAGGCACCATACGAGGCTCCTCGTTAATCCTACCGTAAGATCGTTAAATATACGGCTAGGGTAAGAAAAGATCTGTACTAACAGTCTTATGAGATTACGGTACAAATAAAACGTGTCTTTGCACAGTTTTTAAAATAAACACGTTCCATCTGGCCATGAAGCCAAGGTAATAAAAGCCCCACTCTAACACGTCTCCATAGAGGATAGACTCCATAAAAAAATAGAGAATATACCCTGTCATATTATAAAAAAGGTAAATCAGCCAAAAAAAGAGCCCTCACGCTATAAAAAAGAGAGCCATAGTCACGGTAGTACAAGTTCCAATAAATAACATGCCTTCTCCATTTGGAATAAAGAAGAAGAAAAAAGGTACGTACAAACATGTGTCTTTTCCTCATGCAAAAAAAATGAGTGCAGACCCCAGTTTTCAAATGTATAGAAATCATTCAGCTTTAAGAAAGAAAAATACAAAAGCAGTCCATACGCCTCACATTAAAAATAAACATATGTCTGATTTATTATTTTTAATCCAAATGTACAAAAAGAAGTACCAGTCAATTAAAATAAAATAAATCAGACACACGTACACAAGTCTCTCGGTAATGACTCCTACATATCATCATCGCCTAGGTTATTAATTTAACATATGAACACACCTAATTGTGACACGAGAAGGAAAATATGAATAAATGTCACCAATCAAAAAATATCGATCTTATCTATTTATATGTATACTAATTAGAGACTCACTAGAAATAACCATGTTCATTAGAAATTACCAACCGTCTATCTGGTGGAACCAAATTATTACGGTCGAGATCAATCAATAAAATCATTGGCAAAGAAAAGCGCTTGAAAGGCCATTAATCCTTTCTCGGTCGCTCAAATTGAAGTAAAAAAGAAAAACCCTAGATTTATTATTACTAATTAGAAGCACCAACAGAAGCTCTACGTTCATCCTAAAAAATAAGATTGTTCTCAGTTTGATCTCCTTATTAGTTAATGACAACCCTGAGATGTACTATAAAGTTCATGTGTGGTTTCCCACATGTACCTCCTTAAATGAATTTTTTACTTTAGCCATTAAATTAAGAAATTAATGGTCAAGATATGTTATAAGGCCCTGCCTTATTAAAAAACACCACGCACGTAAAGGATTAAACCTACATGTATGTATATGCAAACAAAAGAGAAACGAGGTCTCACCACGTACATATAAGAGATTAAACTGACATGTTCACAGAAAAAGATAAAAAAATTAATTTAGCCACTAGATTAACAAAATTAATGGTCAAGACACAAACAAAAGAGAAAAGAGGTTTCAGCATTTATGTTATATACTTCCATGTTCAAAAACAAAAAAGTCCTGCAAAGCGCGTGCCTTCTCATTGCAAAAGAAAAAAAAGACACATACAACAAAAAGAATCTTCATGCACCACGCTAAAAGAATCTTGCCACATGGATCCAGTTAATAAATACGTGTATGCTGCTACTATGAAAGGAAAGCTTCATTAAAAGCAATACTGGATGCTTAAGCGACATAAATGAAATATGATGCTTCTAATAAATGTGTTTATTATGTGTTACCATTGGTTGAATAACTTAGAATCTCGCCAGTTCTATGATATCTAAAATTTAAATTCTTGCATCTTACATGTTAATATAATTTATTAATAATTATGTACTCCTACAATAGCTAGGCCGTGCGGGTGCACGGGTTGATGACTAGTGACACCTAAGTATGATTGTGTTAAATCTTTTATGGATACCGATGCCTTTCGTGGATTTAGCACAAAATATGGACTTGACTATGAGATAGTAGCTTCCTTCTGTGAATCATTTGCTACTCATGTTGACATCCCTAAGGAGAAGTGGTTTAAATATAATCGCCCAACTGAAGTAAAAGTAGTTGCACCTATTAAAGTTGAAGAAAAGACTATCACTTATAATGATCCTATTGTTCCTATCACTTATATTGAGAAACCACATTTCCCTGTTAGGATAAAGGATCATGCTAAAGCTTCAACTGTGGTTCGTAAGACTAATACTAAAACATGTACACCACCTGAGCAAATTAAAGTTGAACCTAGTATTGTATGGTTAAAGATCTCTTGGCTGATAATATTGATGGGCATGTTATTTATTTCTGATGCAGCTGCTAGAATTGCTAGACCCGATGCTAAGAAACATAGACCTGTTGTAGGCATGCATGTTATTTCTGTTAAAATAGGAGATCATTTTTGTCATGGCTTATGTGATATGGGTGCTAGTGCTAGTGCAATACCTCATTCCTTATACAAAGAAATTATGCATGATATTGCACCTGCTGAGATAGAAGAAATTGATGTTACAATTAAGCTTGCCAATAGAGATACTATTTCACCAATTGGGATCGTTAGAGATGTTGAAGTCTTGTGTGGGAAAGTTAAATATCCTGTTGAGTTTCTTGTTCTTGGTTCCCCACAAGCTGACTTTTGTCCCATCATATTTGGTAGACCCTTCTTGAACACTGTTAATGCTAGGATAGATTGCGAAAATGTTGTTGTTACTATTGGTTTGGGAGATATGTCTCATGAGTTTAACTATGCTAAATTTTGTAGACAACCCCATGATAAAGAATTGCCTAGTAAGGATGAAATTATTGCTCTTTCTTCTATTGTTGTACCTCCTAATGATCCTTTAGAACAATATTTGCTAGACCATGAAAATGATATGTTTATGAATGAAAGAAGGGAGATAGATGAAGTATTCTTTAAACATGGACCTATTTTGAAACACAACTTGCCTATTGAAATCCTAGGGGATCCTCCACCACCCAAGGGTGATCCCGTGTTTGAGCTTAAACCATTACCTGATACTCTTAAATATGCTTATCTTGATGAAAAGAAGATATATCCTGTTATTATTAATGCTAACCTTTTAGTGCAGGAAGAGGAAAGATTACTGAAAACTCTGAAGAAGCACCGTGCTGCTACTGGATATACTCTTGATGATCTTAAGGGCATTAGTACCACTCTATGCCAACACAAAATAAAATTGGAGGAAGACGCCAAACCAGTTATTGATCACCAACGACGGTTAAATCCTAAGATGAAAGAAGTGGTAAGAAAGGAAATACTAAAGCTCCTTGAGTCAGGTATAATTTATCCTGTTGCTGATAGTCAGTGGGTAAGTCCTGTCCATTGTGTTCCTAAGAAGGGAGGTATTACTGTTGTTCCTAATGATAAAGATGAATTGATCCCGCAAAGAATAGTTACAGGTTATAGGATGGTAATTGATTTCCGCAAATTAAAGAAAGCTACTAAAAAGGATCATTACCCTTTGCCTTTTATTTATCAAATGCTAGAAAGATTATCCAAACACACACATTTTTGCTTTCTAGATGGTTACTCTGGTTTCTCTCAAATACCCGTGTCAGCAGAGGATCAAGAAAAGACCACTTTTACTTGCCCTTTCGGCACTTTTTCTTATAGACGTATGCCTTTTGGTTTATGTAATGCACCTGCTACCTTTCGAAAATGCAAGATGGCTATATTCTCTGACTTTTGTGAAAAGATTTGTGAGGTATTCATGGATGATTTCTCCATTTATGGATCTTCTTTTGATGATTGCTTGAGCAACCTTGAATGAGTTTTGCAGAGATACGAAGATACTAGTCTTGTTTTGAATTGGGAGAAGTGCCTCTTTATGGTTAATGAAGGTATTGTCTTGGGGCATAAAATTTCTGAAAGAGGTATTGAAGTCGATAAAGCTAAAGTTGATGCAATTGAAAAGATGTCGTGTCCCAAGGACATCAAAGGTATAAGAAGTTTCCTTTGTCATGCCGGTTTTTATAGGAGGTTCATTAAGGACTTCTCTAAAATTTCTATGCCTCTAACTAATTTATTGCAAAAAGATATCCCTTTTGTTTTCGATGATGATTGTGTAGAAGCATTTGAAATACTTAAGAAAGCTCTGATTTCTACACCTATTATTCAGCCACCTAATTGGAATTTACCCTTTGAAATTATGCGTGATGCTAGTGATTATGCTGAAGGTGATGTTCTAGGACAAAGAGTTGATAAGAAACTAAATGTTATTCAATATGCTAGTAAAACTCTAGATAGTGCCCAGAGAAATTATGCTACTATTAAAAAAGAATTCTTAGCAGTTGTATTTGTTTGTGATAAGTTCAGACATTATATTGTTGATTCTAAAGTAACTGTTCACACTGATCATGTTGCTATTAAATATCTTATGGAAAAGAAAATGCTAAACCTAGACTTATTAGATGGGTTCTCTTACTACAAGAATTTGATTTGCATATCATTGCTAGAAAGGGAGCTGAGAACCCCGTTGTAGAAACTTGTCTAGGTTAGAGAATGTTCTTGATGACCCACTACCTATTAATGATAGCTTTCCTGATGAACAATTAGTTGTCATAAATGCTTCTCGTACCAAGCAAAAGAAAAAGCTTTTCTATGATTTAAGAAATTACTTCTGGGATGCTGATTATGCTAATTACATTGTATGTTGATTATACTAATTACATTGTTGCTAATTACATTGTATACTAATTATGCTAATTACATTGTATGCTGAGCTCCATGGTATGCTGATTATGCTAATTACATTGTTGCTAAATTGATACCACCTAGTTTCACATACCAGCAAAAGAAAAAGTTTTTCTATGATTTAAGACATTACTTCTGGGATGACCCACACCTTTATAAAGAAGGAGTAGATGGTGTTATTAGACGTTGTGTACCTGAGCATGAACAGGAACAGATCCTACGCAAGTGTCACTCCGAGACATATGGAGGACACCATGCTGGAGATAGAACTGCACACAAGGTATTACAATCTGGTTTTTATTGGCCTACTCTCTTCAAGGATGCCCGTAAGTTTGTCTTGTCTTGTGATGAATGTCAAAGAATTGGTAATATTAGTAGATGTCAAGAAATTCCTATGAATTATTCTCTTGTTATTGAACCATTTGATGTTTGGGGCTTTGATTATATGGGACCGTTTCCTTCCTCAAATGGATATACACATTTTTTAGTTGCTATTGATTACGTTAATAAGTGGTAGAAGCTATTCCAACTAGTAGTGCTGATCACAACACTTCTATTAAGATGCTTAAAGAAGTCATTTTTCCGAGGTTCGGAGTCCCTAGATACCTAATGACTGATGTTGGTTCACATTTTATTCATGGTGCTTTTCGTAAAATGCTTGCTAAGTATGATGTTAATCATAGAATTGCATCTCCTTATCACCCACAGTCTAGTGGTCAAGTAGAATTGAGTAACAGAGAGCTTAAATTAATCTTGCAAAAGACTGTTAATAGATCTACAAAGAGTTGGTCCAAGAAACTTAATGATGCATTATGGGCTTATATAATTGCATATAAGAATCCTATGGGTATGTCTCCATATAAAATGGTTTATGGTAAAGCATGTCACTTACCTCTCGAACTAGAACATAAGGCATATTGGGCCATTAAAGAGCTCAATTATGATTTCAAACTTGTCAGTGAGAAGAGGTTATTTGACATTAGCTCACCGATGAATGGAGAACCCAGGCCTATGAGAATGCCAAACTGTTGAAGAAAAAAGTTAAAAGATGGCATGACAAAAGGATACAAAAGCGTGAGTTTAATGTAGGTGATTATGTGTTGCTATTCAACTCTCGTTTAAGATTTTTTGTAGGAAAACTTCTCTCTAAATGGGAAGGACCTGACGTTATTGAGGAGATCTATCGCTGGGTGCCATAAAAATCAACTACTTTGAAGGCACAAATCCGAAGGTGCTGACTGTCAAAGGATCAAATATTATATCTCAGGTAATTCTCTAAATGTTGAAACTAATATTATTGAAACCGTGACCCCGGAGGAATACATAAGGGACACTTTCCAGAAAGTTTCAGACTCCGAAAAGGAATAGGTATGTGGTACGGTAAGTAAACAGACTCCAAAACAGTTCTAATAGCAATTTTACTCTGTTTTGGAATATTTAAGAAAATAGGAAAATAAGAAGTAGTCCGGGAAGGACACGAGGCGTCCACGAGGGTGGAGGCGCGCCATACCCCCCTGGGCGCACCCCCTTGCCTCGTGGGCACCTCGTGTGCTCTCCGAACTCTGTTTTCTTGCACGATACTTCTTTCGGTCGGTAAAAATTCACTATATAATCTCCCAAAGGTTTTGACCACCGTATCACGCAAAAAATCCTCTGTTTTTGTTTCGAGTTGTTTCTGTCGCTGATTTAGAGCAAGATATCTTTTCAAGAGTCGGTTGGGGAGAGTCGGGTGTCTCACCCTATGCCAGGTCCAAGATCAAACAGCGATACTTATCACTTTGGACCATCAACGGAGGATGAGATGGAAGCCGCCTTGAAAAGGATAGATGCCATGGAGGAGGATCAAGAAGTTACCTCTCGTTTCCAAGCTGGATTCACGATGTGGGAACTACAGAGCTCTGCCATTCCTAACTCGGTCATCCCTTCCAATGTTAAATTTCTTTCTTATGAAAATATGAAAAAGAGTGTCACTTGTTCTCCAGCAGCTATGCAACGTCCATGGGTGAAAGGAGCTTTAGCCGTCACAGGTAAGCTCCGCAAGGAAAATATGGACCTCAAGAAGCAGGTCAATAAGCTCCAGGAGGAGAATCGTATCCTGAGGGGCATTATCGCCAAGAAGATCACACCACCACTTCTGAAGAAGGAGACATAAACACATGGGTATGGGCACTCCCCTTGGCAACTGCCAAACTTGGGGGAGTTGCCGCGGTATCATATCACCATCACACTCCTATCTTTACCGTTTTACTTAGTTCGATCCTTTTAGTAATATCTTCATCTAGTAGAATAAAGTTTAGGTATGAATTAGTTTTGAGTTTTGCCTTATGATCCCTCTCTGTAACCGAGTTTGTGAGCTATATATAATAAAGATTAGCGTTGAGTCAAGGGCTTTGCTATGTTACTATGATCTTGTGGGAATAAAAATAAACAAAGTACAAAAAGAAATAAAGAGATCATATTGATCTTATGGAGAGTAATGACTTCACATATAAAGAGTAGGATGATTAAAAGTTGTTGAGAGTTGGCAAACATAGTTTTGGTCATCGTTGCAATTAATAGGAAGTAATAAAGAAAGAGAGGTTTTCACATCTAAATATACTATCTTGGACATCTTTTATGATTGTGAGCACTCATTAAAGTATGACATGCTAAAGAGTTGATGTTGGACAAGGAAGACAGTGTAATGGGTTATATTTCTCACATATGAATTAAAGTATACTAATCGCCAACCCGTGCGTGTGCACGGGGCTAGCCACACCACGGTACATTTGAAAACCTATTTTGAATTTAAATACACCATGAAAGTTTACAATGATAAATATGAAATAATAAATTTTTGGGGATGTTTATCATTGAGAAAGAGGGTGAAGAAAATCATTAGGTATAATGTGTTGTTTGAATGTTGATAGTGGCACAACTCCAAGGTGCCTGTATAGTTGCCAAGTTACAAAATTAAAGTGCACCGTGCGCCCTTGCATACCAAGATTCTTTCGTCAATGTAACGATGTATATTTACTTACTCTTGACATGAGAATTTGTTGGTGATTAAGCCCACTATAGCATATATATACCATTTGGTTTTGAATATGGTGATCACTGTGACAGGAATTACCCGGACAAACTATTTCTACATGATGACAATGTACGTGTGAGGAACGATTATGAGAGGCGTTATTATAAGGATTTTGTTTGTAGCCTAGGCAACTTGTTACAAACGGTAAGGATGGTATATATCATATTTGCAGCTTTGCATATATGGTTTAGCACCCATTGACCATGTTCTATGGATGACATGTTGGATGCCGCAAAATCTGGGTAGTGAAGAAGAAATAATCCAGGGATATTTTTTATACACCTTCTTTCTTGTAATTTAAAATCACCCTCGCTGTTTTCTTACGCTAGGAATGCTAGATTAATTTTTTAACAACAATGCATTGACTTCCCACAACTATCTCGACACGGATAGATTTGGATAGTTTCTCGACACGGCTGGATTTGGATACATAACATACATATCATATTGTATTAAGGTGTAAAGGCATCAAATAAAATAGATGATAATATACTGAATCACATACTTTCATAAACATTTAACACGTGTAAGAGAAAAATTATGTCTATAATGCATTTTCTTGATTTAGTTGTACTTGGAATAAGCACTAACCAAAAAAATATTAAAATATAATTTTAATAGTGGAAATATATATGTATCTATGTATATTTATTTTGCCTAATATACACCAAATCTAGATTATAGTTATCATAAAGTTCTACTTATATCTGTGCATGCTAAATAAAACATATTTTCTTTTGTTCAAGGACTAACTACCCACACAAGTTTTTGCAGAATGTCAACTTCAAAAGCCCGCCTTTTGTACATTGACGTGGCTAATTTAACGTACCACACATTTATGCAAATAAAAGTGGTGCTTTTGCCGGGCATCTGTTAACTTTTTTCTTATAGGATTCTATCCTGTAAAGTAGGGTTATGTATTGATCGAGTCGGCAGGTATACCCATGTAGATGTATGGCAAGGTAAAATGAAAGGTTTGTGAGTAGATGGGCAACTAAAGTCTAATGCCTTTGTGGAACTGCAAACCTTCCCAAATAAGATAATACCAAATTAAACATAGACCCGGAAATAGAAATCTTGCAATCCAAACATAACCATCTAGCATATCAACAATCACCAAGTCGCCATAAAGTCTAGGCTCATTCATTACCAAAAACTTCAGAGAGTAAGAAATCAGACATCACATGAAAGTAAAACCGCATATATAGGACGAAAACGAACGCAAGTGAGGGAATAATATTGATGCAGACCTTGGTCCAGCAAGTCATATTACACCATAATATTCCTTGCGTTCCTAAGTCCAGTTAGTAAATAACATCATGAAGCACGTGCAATTACTTTTGGAGCTAATCAGGATTTAGTAGTTAGGGGCCTTGTCCCGTCCGGATATGGGCAATCGCTGGCGTGCGTTCCGTATTCCGGCCGGTCGCCCGACTTGCTAGCTTAGGCTAGCCAGCCTTGTTTGGTGCGTCCTCCATGAATCAGTCAATGTGCTTTAATTTTTGTACAGTTGTGTCGCACTGGAAAAAAAAATCATTGAAGGCTGTCAGGAAAACAATGTGCCTTTGTGTTCGTGGCGGAAGAAGTCCTCTCGGAACAACGTACCATGGGGACCTGTGCCAAAGTAAATTGTACTGAAGTAATTACTTGCGCTCTTGCACAAACAGACTACAAACAGCACAAAAGTCTCTTAAATCGAATCAAGGATATATATGCTGAAAAACAAATAAATTAAGAACCAATACAAAAACTGCATGCTAGTACGTTAAGCTGATCGTTAGCTTAGGCGACACGGGCGGCGACTCGGTCCCCCGCCGCCCGCAGCTCCCTCCACCTGCTCCTCCCCCCTTGCCACCGCCGGTGGCCACCTCCGGGCAAAGCCCGTATGGTGGTGGCGGCGGGGCCTTCTCCGTTGCTCAGCTCTCTTTCGGTGGGAGATTCGGCTGGCGGCGCTCGATCCAGTTGCCGGCGGCGCGATGCGCAGTGGGGGTCGACAGCTGGCGGCGCGGCGGCTTCGCGCATCTCTGGTAGGGCTGTGGCGGCGGTTGTTAGGAGGAGGCGAGTGGGGAGGGCTGGATTTGGTCGGACTTGGCCGGATCTGGCTTCTCCTGTCCGTTCGGCGGGTGCAGGGCTCCATGGCTGCTGCGGATGGGGTGGAGGACGCCGGGGCGGCGGCCCCGGGCTCGATGTTGCTGGTTCTTGCCGGTAGGGAGCCGTGGTGCGTGGATCTGGCGGTTGCTGCGCAGATCCATGGCCGGTGGTGGTGTTTCGGCCGACGTAGCGAGAGGTGCTACGGAGGACGTGACGCGAGATGCAGATTGGTGGGCTTCGATCAGGGCGTTTGCGACATGTTGCATGCTCCGGCCATCTTGGCGCTCCGGTGCCCAGATCTGGTCATGCAACCTCGCCATTCTCGAGTTTGTGGATGAGCTCCAGGCGAAAGCCTTGCCCGACCTCGGTTGGTGCCGGCAACGGTGGCACCTCTGTGCCATTTTCCTCGTTGGAGGCGTGGTCGTGGAGCCTCTTTCCACCCCATGGCGGATGGGCTCTCCGGGAGAAATCCCTAGCTCTGATCTCTCGGAGCGGGCGACGATGGCAGCTACGTCGCATTCTCCTTGGAGGCATCGTCTTGGAGAGCCAGATGTGGATGTTTGTGTCGTTCATGTCGTTGAGGTTGGTGGATGTCGGGGCGGCGGCCCCGGATGTTTGATGTTTGTGCGTCGAGGCGGCGGCCTCAGGAACCATGGGTGAAAGCGGCTCCACGAGGAGGGGCAACATCTCAACATGGCTTGGGTGGCAATTCTGTGTCGCTAGTGTGGCGGGGTTGTCGGCTCGGTCAACGCGTCCCAGAGGGGGCGGTCTGACTTTACGTCGGGGCAGCTGCCCCAGATGAGTTGGTGCGGCGGTCGTGGTCTACGGGTGGTTAGCCTATTCAGCTTGGGCTGTGGGTAACTAAGTTGTGCGACGTTGCAGCTCGAGGGCGAGTGCTGGTATGTCGGGACGGCGGTCCCGGAAGGTGGTATGTTGGTGGAATATGCATGGCATAATGGAGCAGTGGAGGTCGAGGCGGCGGCCTCGAGAGTTCGGCAGCATCGATTGCGTTCACCTCGTGTCGCTTGGGCGGCGAGGTTGCTCTTGATTTTGTCGGCGGCGTCTCAAGCGTCGTGCTTGGTGGATTGCACACACCTTCACCTTGTGGGAGCGTCCCAGTGTGCTCCAATGATGGTTGTGGCATCGTTGGCAAGTGTGGTGTGGCCTTGTGGTGTGGCGTTTCGAGTTGGCTTGGCCATGTGACGCGTGGGGCTTGGCCCTGTTTGTAACGGTTTTCGCCCGGTTTTCCGTAATTAACCGGGCAACCTTCTTCATAATTAATGAAACAGGCAAAGCTTTTGCCTGGTGTTTCGAAAAAAAATTATGCTTTTTATGCGTCTGCAGTCACATCTCAGCTCCATTGAGAATCATCAGCATGAACTGGTACTTCTCTTATAGACTTAGCCACATTGCTGCACTTATGAAGTGTAGCAATAAGAACGTCGTGCGTCGAGGTAACCTCTAGTTGGTGTGAGCGGCGGCCGGCCAACCGTCGACAATTACCAGATTTATCGATCTGAACAACGGAAGTATCACGGAAGATAATCGTCTACCCGTGCATCTGCACGGCCTAGTATTTTCTGTAACACATAAAGGTACTAAGATCATTTATTATATACACAATATTTATAGAGATATAATGTAAATTAATGATATTAGCCTCTTAAATCATTGTATTGGAATTGCAAATTTTGTTTGCTTAAGAAGATTGTATATTTTTCATACTAAATGATAATAAAAAAGGATCCAAATCTAGAGGTACACAAAAATCACAATTATAGTCATGAAAGAAAACACATGACAACAAATGTTTACCTCTTCCAAAAATAGGATAAAAATTAGTGAACAATTAGACTTTATGTACATATGGTCACTTTGAAAACTTAAAACAATTTATATAAGACATTAGAGATTGTGTCAGCTAGACACTGATTATGTACTACAATATTTATAGAAAGATCTTTACAAAAGACAACTATTATTGGTACAAAATTTGGAAGGGTGGTCTCTAAGAATAAATTCCTTACTAACCTACGATAAAATCACTGGATAGAGAACTGCTTCAGTATTAAAATGTTAATGTATTAATCCTAGCTCAAGAAATTGTACGTGAGAAGATCATGGCTCAATACAAATTCAGATTGGGATGAATTCAAGTGCAAATTTCCAAAAGAGGGATTGTAAAACGGCAAGAAAAATTTAACACAAAATATTTCTAGAAAGGAACCTGATCTAGATCAGGAAAACAAAATTGAGGCAGTAAGCCTCTTGGCCACTCCAGATCCATGGACCCGCTTCTTTTTCTTCTTAGATCCACGGCCCCGCTTGCTTTTCATTAGTTAGAGAGAGATAATGGCTTTGGTTTTTATGCGGGGAAGAGATTGGAGGGAGGAAAGGACGGAGAAATAGTTCCATGGGGAAGAGAGAGATACAGAGAGAGAGGAAGGAACGGTGCCATGGGGGAAGAGTGAGAGAGAGATAATGGAGAGGTAGGAACGGTGGCCTAGGTAGTTGGGTTTCCATGGGGGATAGTTTCCACGCTGAAATTAGAATCAGATTTCTTTCGGCGTCTGACGTTTTTTTTACCTGCATCTATTTTCTTGTACGGAGGTTGCATCTATGGTTTTTTTATTTTAGGAATTTATGCTCTGATCTATTATAGTAATTTTAGGCTAATCTAGACCGTAATAACTCGGATCCACCAGATAAATGGTTGTTATTTTCTAATTAACATGGTAATTTCTTGGGAGTTTGTAATTAGTATAGGTATAGATATAGATAGATAGATAGATTGTCATGGATCGTCCAACATATTGAGCTTGCCTTTCCCCCTCATGCTAGCCAAATTCTTTGCACCAAGTAGAGATACTACTTGTGTTTTCAAATATCCTTAAACTCAGTTTTGCCATGAGAGTCTGCCATATCTACCTATGGATTGAGTAAGATCCTTCAAGTAAGTTGTCATGTTGCATGCAATAAAAATTGCTCTCTAAATATGTATGACTTATTAGTGTGGAGAAAATAAGCTTTATACGATCTTGTGATATGGAAGCAATAAAAGCGACGGACTGCATAATAAAGGTTCATATCACAAGTGACAATATAAAGTGACGTTCTTTTGCATTAAGATTTCGTGCATCCAACCATAAAAGCACATGACAACCTCTGCTTCCCTCTGCGAAGGGCCTATCTTTTACTTTAAGTCTTATACAAGAGTCATGGTGATCTTCACCTTTCCTTTTTACATTTTATCCTTTGGCAAGCACCTCGTGTTGAAAAGATCCTGATATATATATCCAATTGGATGTAAGTTAGCATGAACTATTATTGTTGACATTACCCTTGAGGTAAGAGGTTGGGAGGCGACACTATAAGCCCCTATCTTTCTCTATGTCCGATTAAAACTCCATAACCATAAGTATTGTGTGAGTGTTAGCAATTGTGAAAGACTAAATGATAGTTGAGTATGTGGACTTGGTGAAATGCTCTTATATTGACTCTTTCCGATGTTATGATAAATTGCAATTGCTTCAATGACTGAGATTACAGTTTGTTGGTTTTCAATGAAGTTTCTAATTCATACTTGACATTGTGAATAGATTGTTACTTGAGCATAAGAAATCATACGACAAAATAAATATATGTTGTTTATAAGAATGATCACGATGCCCTCATGTACGTATTTTATTTTATCGACACCTCTATCTCTAAACATGTGGACATATTTTTCGATATCGGCTTCTGCTTGAGGACAAGCGAGTTCTAAGCTTGGGGGAGTTGATACGTCCATTTTGCATCATGCTTTTATATTGATATTTATTGCATTATGGGCTGTTATTACACGTTATATCACAATACTTATGGCTATTCTCTCTTATTTTACAAGGTTTACATGAAGAGGGAGAATGCCGGCAGCTGGGATTCTGGGCTGGAAAAGGAGCAAATATTGGAGACCTATTCTGCACAGCTCCAAAAGTCTTGAAACTCCACGGAAGTCATTTTGGGAATTAATAAAAAATACTGAGCGAAAGAAATACCAGAGGGGGCCCACACCCTGGCCATGAGGGTGGGGGGCGCGCCCTAGCCCCTAGGCGTGCCCCCCTACCTCATGGGCCACCTGGCAGCCCTCTGGTGCCCATCTTCTGCTATACGAAGTCAATTACACTGGAAAAAATCATAAGCAAGCTTACGGGACGAAACTCCGCGGCCACGAGGCGGAATCTTGGCGGAACCAATCTAGGGCTCCGGCGGAGCTGTTCTGCCAGGGAAACTTCCCTCCGGGACGGGGAAATCATCACCATCGTCATCACCAACGACCCTCTCATTGGGAGGGGGTCAATCTCCATCAACATCTTCACCAGCACCATCTCTTCTCAAACCGTACACTAGTAGAAAAAGGGTCTAATGTGCAGCTCATTAGTCCCGGTTTGAAATTGAGCTGGCACTAATGTGACCATTAGTGCCGGTTCCAACGGCTAGGCGGGCCGCTCTCATTAGTACCGGTTCATGCGGAACCTTTAGCACCGGTTCGTGCCATGAACCGGTACTAAAAGGTGTGGTGGCAGGATGTTGTCAGACTGGGGCCCGTCCAACACCTTTAGTATCGGTTCTTGCCACGAACCGGTACTATAGGTCATCTTGCATATAAAATCTTCATCTAGCTCGCTCTGTTCTCCCCCTTTCCCCTCTCCTCCTCTCTGTTCTTCCTCTTCTCCCCTCGAGCTCATCACACATTTTGCCAAAATTTTGTCAAGATTTGAAGGCCCCCATCCATTCAAGTGATCACAAAGGTTACCAACTTTGTCCTTTCATCTCTCATTGCTAGATTAGCTCTTGCAATGCTTTATATAGTGATTAATTTATGGGTTTTAGTAATTTGGGAGGAATTATATGTGGTAGTTTATTTGATTTATATGCAATTTGAGCTTAAAATAACTCTTAGTTTGCATATTTAGGTGTGGTTTACTTAGTGCCTTCCCGTCTCTGTCGTAACCACCTCGGATCGTCTGTACCGACCCATCGCCGACACCACCTTGTGGTGAGCCTCTTGTTCTTCTCTTTTTTATATAAAAAAAAATCATGTTTGTGTGATTTAGATATATAGTTACTTGTATAATTATCTTACCCGTACGTTGTTTGTTATACATAGTGCCATGGTTTTGATATCCATCCCCGTCGGCCCTCGTCCGTGTAATGATTCGGATGTGGTATATTCTCTTTTAAAACTATTTGTTGCATTTCGTATTTATGACAAATTGTGCCCATCAAGTTGACATAGATATTTTTATCTAGGAGGTATGTGAACCGGAAATTCCAACCGACCCTATTGTCGAGAGGTTAAATTTAGTTGAAACAGAAAACGAGTATTTGAAAGAAAAATTGAAAAGAATTGAGGGGGAGAAGATGGAATCATACCAAGGTTGCAGAAAGATTTGGTACAATGCCTTGTCAGTTTTGAGTTGGTGTTCCCACCATCCTTCTTCAACATCATGACGCACGTCCTAGTTCACTTTTGTGAAGAGATTAACATTTTGGGTCCTGTATTTCTACACAATGTGTTCCCCTTTGAGAGGTTCATGGGAGTCTTGAAGAAATATGTTCATAATCGTGCTAGGCCAGAAGGAAGCATCTCGAAGGGCCATGAAAATAAGGAGGTCATTGAGTTTTGTATTGACTTTATTCCTGACCTTAAGCCGATTGGTGTTCCTAAATCGCGGCATAAGGGTAGACTGGATGGAAAAGGCACACTAGGAGGGGATCAAATAATATGTATGGACGAGCATTCTCTCACTGAAGCACACTACACAGTTCTATAGAATTCCGCCTTGGTGGCTCCGTATATGGAGGAACACAAGAATTTTCTACACTCCAAACACCCGGAGCAGTCTGATGACTGGATTACACGTGAACAGACAAGGACTTTTGCCGGTTGGTTGCAGACACGTGCCATGCATGATGGCGATATTGAAGATGACTTGTACTTATTGTCTCAGTTACCATCTTTGAATATAATGACTTTCAAAGGGTACGAGATAAATGGGAATACATTTTACACGATCGCCCAAGATAAGAAAAGCATCAACCAAAATAGTGGTGTCCGCTTTGATGCAACAACCAATGCGGGAAAGAAAACATATTATGGTTACATAGAGGACATATGGAACTTAACTATGGAGGTGGTTTTTAGGTCCTTTTGTTTCGATGCAAATGGGTCAATATGACACGAGGCGGGGTAATGGAAGACCCGTAGTACGGAATGACAACAGTGGATCTCAACAATCTTGCGTATGCAGACAAACCATTCATCCTAGCCAATGATGCGGCACAGGTTTTCTATGTGAAAGACATGTCTACCGGGCCAAGAAAAAAAAAGATGAGGAAGTGAATGCATCATACGATGAGCCAAAGCGCCACATTGTTCTTTCAGGAAAAAGAAACATCGCGGGAGTGGATGACAAGACAGACATGTCAGAAGATTATGAAAAGTTTGATGAAATTGCTCCATTCAGAGTGAATATTGATCCGAGCATCCAATTAAATGAGGAAGATTGTCCATGGTTACGGCGCAAAGGGACACACGCGAAGAAAAAGTTTCACACCCAAAGATCCCACTCTGGCATGTGATAGGCTTCACCGTCATCACTTTCTTCTGTAGTGACTTTCCAGACTTATATATCTGGAAAGTGCCGCTTCGAACAAACCGGAGGGAATCTTTGTAATAGTTAGGGTACTTATGTGTTTTGGTATTTCAAACGCGATGAAGTTTTATGTGCAAAAATTGGATGAACTTCGTCTACAAATTAGTTCGTCAAATAATTCAAATTTAAACTATTCAAATTTGAAAACTACTAGCACTAACAGAAAGTTTGTAATTTTTTGTAGCTATAGAAAAAATATTCAGAAATAAATAAATGAAAATAAATAAAGTAGAAAATAAAAAAAACTAAATTTTCGTTGAGACAAAAACTAAATAAAAAATTAAACTATTCAAATTTTAAAACTACTCGCCCTAACAGAAAGTTTGTAATTTTTTCTACCTAAAGAAAAAATATTCAGAAATAAATAAATGAAAATAATTTTTTGTTGAGACAAAAACTAAATATAAAGCCCACCTACTGGGCCACAGAGCTAAGAGGCAGAGTTAGGCCCAGAAGCCTGCTATAGAGAGGAATTCGATACAGCAGCCGCGCCGGGGCTTTTAAACAGGTGTGGGGCGCCCTCGGCTAGCGAGGTGGGACTAAACTTGCCTGCACCGCACCTGCGCCAGCGCACCCCCTTTAGTACTGGGTCGTGGCTAAAACCGATACTAAAGGCGCGACCTTTAGTACCGGTTGTAGCCACCACCCGGTACTAAAGGAGGTACGCTTCCCGCCGCTTCGCCTGGCCAAAACAGACCTTTAGTACCGGTTAGTGGCTCCAACAAGTACTAAAGGTAGGTTCTATATAAGAAAACACATCAAAAAAATTCGTCAGTTCGTTCTCCCTCTGCTTCTTCTCCTCTGCCCCGTCGCCGCCACCCCTCGCCGCCGCCCCCGTCCCGCGCCGTCGTAGTCCCCGTCGTGCCGTCGCCCCGTCCCGCGCCATCGCCGTCCCCTCGCCTCGCTGTCACCGTCACCTCGACCTTGCCCGCGCGCGCTGTGAGCCCCTCCCCCGGCCTCTCCTCCCTCCAATCCACCGCGCCGCCGCCAGCGCCGGCCGCGCGCGCGCGCCCACACACACACACACACTGCATGCGCACACACACACTCACACTCACACTACACGCGCGCACGCACACACACAATTTTTCTGATTTTTGTTTTTAGTTTTTTCTGTTTTTTCTGTTTTTCATACAAAGTTTTAGATGAATTAATTAATTAGATTAGATTAATGTCAAATAGTATATAGAAATGTTAGAAATGCTATATAAATGTTATAGAAATGTTATAGAAATGTCAGAAATTTTAGAAATGTTAGTTTTAGCTAGATGAATTAGATTAATTTCAAATTGTAATAGAAATGTTAGTTTTTAGTTTCTTATAATTTTAGTTCTACAAATTAAGAATTTGCATATAAGAAATCACAATCAATCATTTAAAAAATATTACTTTTGCGGCGTATAGTATTTGTTCTCGACGATGCTCGGCCCGCATCCTCGCCATCGACCCGTTCGCGACGACGTCCTGCTTCAGAGGACCCATGTCCGGGACTGGGCTCTGCCGGGCTGGCACTGGGAGGTTCTACCTTCAGGGGCTCGCCGTTGGGTGAGGAACCCGGGTCCCGTCGTCGACCCTGAGCTCCTTTGGTGGCGTTCCCGTGGGCCACTTTCAGTGCGAAGGGAGCCGGCCCCGCCGGAGGTGGTGCGTCACCGTGTCAGGGAGGAGGACGAGCACGTCCGTCGCTACATGGCTGCTATGGACGTCAGGTTCTCCAATACCTGGCAGGGTCTTTAGGGAGATGACCGGAGCTATGATCATGTGATGGTTTCTTCTCTTCGGGTATCCACCGCCCGCACCTCGGGAACTGCGAGTGGCCTAAATTATTCTATAGTATTTGATCTTTATTAGCTAGCTAGCTAGTGATGTCTTCGATATATAATATTCGAGACTATGTATTCGAGATTATATATTATTCGAGATGATGCATATTATGTACTATGACTTGGAATTTCCTCTTATTGATTGCATGCATGCATATTGTAATTTGAATACTAAATTGTTTTATATTTCTTGTGGATTTGTTAAATAAAAGCTATGGCGGACAATACCGGCTGAGAGGGAGAAGAGGCCCTGTTCGAGATCATACGCTCCCCTCGCGCGCCAGATGATTGAAATGAAGAAGATGACGGCTCCCAATATCTGAACAATACTGTGGAGGGTGATGATATGATATTCAATCGCGACGACCGAATTGATGAAGTCATGGACGACGACTTTGATTATTATGGCGAAGAAAATGTTGATCTTGATAAAACAGAGACCGGCAAGGTATATTTATATAAGCAGGCATCTAGTGATCATCACATGTTTTAAATGATTTGAAGTTATATTAACGAATCAATCTTTCTTCTTTCAGCCCTCCGCATTGAGCAAATCTTCTACAGGCAGAGTGCGAGGCCCGGGAAAAAAGTTGAAGGAGGGCGTAAAGTACAACATCGATGCCATCAAAACTAATGGCGAACCAATAGCACCTAAGAACATTGCGAACAAGTACGTTCTTCAGTGCGGAGTTCTTGTGAAGGAAAAACTCCTGATCTCCCTTCAAGAATGGAAAGAGCCATCAAAGCCCCGTCCAGATCTTACTTTTGTCGATGACAGAGCAAAAAAAGCACTTTGGGAAGATCTCATGGAACATTCACCCTACCAGATCATTTCACAGCTGCAGATGTGGAGAAAGTCAAGGACGCTGCTCTTAGGAAGATGGCAATTGCATTCAACAACCACAAGAAAACTGTATGGAATAACTACGTCAAAGCAAGAAAGAAGAGTCCAAAATTCAAGGGATCACTGGAGAACTAAAGAGAACACTGGGACGATTTTGTGAAATTCAAGGAATCAGAATTATCTAAGGAACGGTCTAGAAAAAACAAGGCCAATGCCGTAAAAAAGCAGCAATTCCATAGGCTGGGGCCAGGTGGCTACGCGGTGGCAATGCCTAAGTGGGATAAGTCTGAACAAGAGATGCTGGCTGCACAGGTCACTCCAGTTACATTGAGTTGGTCCCCCAGGTGCAGAAGTTGGTTCTATGCGCATGGGGGCGTTGGACCCAAAGACAGGTGAGGTTTCGAAGAAGGCATGTCTTAAAGGAGCCGATGATAAGTTAGCTGAAGCAATAGAAGAAGCTCGAAAGGGGGTGTTCACGCCCAACAGAGAGAACAACGAGCTTACGCGCGGCCTGGGAAATCCTGAACACCCGGGAAGAACACGAGGGCGTTGTTCCATGGTATGAGGGCTTTTCTAAGTGGAACGCCGACTACAGAAGCCGCGTGATAAGGAAGATGGAGGAGGAGGAGAAGAAGAAGCTGGAGGACGAGCAAAGGAAGAAGGAAGCAGAACGGCTTCAAGGCCTAGAATCAGCGCACGCGGACTTGGCACTCAAATTGTAGAGGCAGCAGCAGCAGATCAACTCACTTAGCCAGGAAAGGGGGTCTCAGCAGCGGCCGCCGCTAGCGGATGATCCAGCATTGGATAGCACCGTCCCATCCATGCCGAGAAGCTACATGGGTTCCGCCCCGGGCAACGCACTGCTGGATAACATCATGGAGAACACTAACTGTGAGCTACACTTCAAAATAAAGAACATATCCATGAAGGCGGCGGACGCCGTTGCTTATACAAATCCCCTTGGAGCAACCTACCATTATAGAACGATTCCAGCCGGCTATGCTCGTGTCGTGGTTGATGAGGTGGTGGACCAATATTCGGGGCTACAGCTTGACATTCCTGGAGGTGATGAGGAGCATACACTGGGAGAGGCCATACATCGTATCATCCTATGGAGAAAGGATTGCATCATCTTTCGAAGGCCACCGACACCGCGTCAACTAGAGCTTGAAATTCCAGGAGGGGACGAGGAGCAGACGACTCACGCTCCTCCAACGAGTGAGGCCACTCCTCCTCCTTCAACTCAGCCAACGTGTGAGGCCACTTCTCCTGTTTCAACTCAGCCAACACATGAGGCCACTCCTCCTCCAAGTCCACCAACGCGTGCCACTCCTCCTCCAAGTCCGACACCGCGTCAGCCTTCTCCGATGCCTCAACAATCGCAGAAGAGAGCCACCGCAGCTATGGTGCATAATGCTACAAGTCGAGGTAGTACAGGAGGTACAGGCAGAGGCAAGCGATTTCAATATGGTCCAAAAAGCCTTGTGCCTCTTCCACAGAGGCCTTACGACATGACCAAGGAGCAAAACGAAGCCATAGTAAAGGCCCAAGTGGACACCCATTTCGGACCAAAACCGGCACCGCCACCAAGGGAGAAACTACCAGAGGATAAGATTGACCACTTTATTCGTATGGCGCGAGCACCAGCTGCCAAGCCTGTTGACTCAGACTATGAGCGCCAAATCCGGAAGGCACATCGAGCACGACAAAAGGGGTCGAGATCCAGCTCGAGCCAACCAGCTGGCCAAAAATTCGGGAAAACCGTTCCCCAGCTAGGAGAACAGGCGGCGCAATCGATCCTCCCGCTTGTTGTACCAACACATGAGAGTACCGGTGCCGGTTAGCTGGTAATAACCGACGAGCATAGACGGAACGCTAAAATGCTCGATATCACTGTTGGACAACTCCTCGAGATTGAGTCCATGCCTAAGCATAAAGAGCAGGAGATAAAATGGAAATATGTCCGCGACCAACCTTTGGTCAAGCCTGAGGAGGTCAAGAACCTCCCAACGAGAATGTATGAATTGCATGATTGGTACATGAAAATTACCAAGAGTAACAATTGAGAGGGCCTCATGGTGAAAGTCAAGGAAGAGTATTACTTCAATAAGGTAGCTCTGTCCATTGAGTATTCAGAACTATTTCAGTTATTCAATCAATACGCACTCGACAAATCCCTCGTCAGTTGCTATTGTCTGTAAGTGATTTCTTTCTGTAATTCAAGTCTCAAACTAGTTGTAGTGCGCATTGATCGATCATTACCTGTAATTATCCTCACTATATTATTTTCCGTGGTATTATGCAGGATGAAGATATATGAAATGAAAAAGGCTGGACGCTATGGCATTGGGTTCATTGACCCAAATACCGTTAATGAAAAAACATGGACATATAAATAGTATCAATTAGATGTAGAGAAAAACATGCTAGATTTCTTGAAGCGCCTCAATACTAATGAAGATATACTACTTCCTTACAACTACACGTGAGTCACGTTGTCTTGTACTATAAATTCTATTTTTACTTACTAGCTAGCTAGATGTTAATAATTAAGTGTATAGGGTTTAGGGTAGTTGATGAGTGTTATGCACATGCCCGCTTAACTAAGACATGCATGCATGTGTGCATGCAGTTACCATTGGATCTTGTTAATCATTAAAGTTGACGAAAGAACAGTTGAAGTACTGGACTCACTACTTAAAGATAAAAAAGAGTACACAATCGTGAAAGGGATAGTCGACAGGTACTTTCAATCATTATTAACTATATGTCGGCCTCTTTAGTTCGTCATTTCCTGATATCAACTATTTAATAACTCGTGTATTCATTTTCTTTGCCGGTGGGCAGGGCTTGGGCAAAGTTCAGGAATGAGGTTCCAGGTCCATGAAAAGAAAAGCTACATTTGTTTCGACCCAAGGTATCATTAATTAAGTAGTACTATCTAGCTACCTACCATGCATCTCTTTAATTCTAGTTTCAATACCATTAATTATCATGATTGATTAATTATTATCTGATTAAATTATATTCTCGTAGTGGCCCTGAAGCAGGCGCAGGGGAGTGATGTGTGTGGATACTGCGTTTTTGAGAACATTTGCGGGATGACGCCCGAAAGGACCAAAACTGATAGACAACTATGGGTACGCGCGTTTGACAGAACAATATTCAAAAAATTTACGTCATTATCGATATCTAGTCACATAACTAATACACATGCATATTGATCTCCTTCTTAACAGTTCGAATCGGTGCGGGAGCAGCTCCTACCAGTGGAGCGCATACGAGCACTTCAAGAGGAGCGGGATTCTTTCTCAACAAGGTCATAGATCTCAAAGGGGAATTCTACTGCGACCTACTGCCCCAATGAACCACTCCCAATTGTCATCGTGCTCCGAAGGCACCAAGGCGAATGCCACTGGCTCTCAAGGCAACATGTAGGAAAAAACTGTATATATATATATATATATATATATATATGCATAACGTGTACAATATGTAGTATCGTAAAATACCAGCAAACGAACAAGAATTAAATGGAAAACACAAAATTAAAGAAAAAAATAAATAATAAAACCAAAACCCCCCAAACTTTTTAGTACTGGTTGGTAACACCAACCGGTACTAAAGCTCTTCTCACACCCGGCCCTGGCTCGTGCCATGTGGTGGCCCTTTAGCGGCGATTCGTGCTGAACCGGTACTAAAGGGGGGGGGGCTTTAGTCCCCACCCTTTAGTGCCGGTTACAGAACCGGCACTAAAGGCCCTTACGAATCGGGCTATAGCCCGGTTCTGCAATAGTGCTAGTTCATCTCTTGTATCCAATCTTTGTACCAAAACCTCAGATTGGTACCTATGGGTTGTTAGTAGTGTTGATTACTCCTTGTAGTTGATGCTAGTTGGTTTATTTGGTGGAAGATCATATGTTCAGATCCTTAATGCATATTAATACTCCTCTGGTTATGAACATGAATATGCTTCGTGAGTAGTTACGTTTGTTCCTGAGGACATGGGTGAAGTCTTGCTATTAGTAGTCATGTGAATTTGGTATTCGTTCGATATTTTGATGAGATGTATGTTGTCTCTCTCCTCTAGTGGTGTTATGTGAACGTCCACTATATGACACTTCACCATTATTTGGGCCTAGAGGAAGGCATTGGGAAGTAATAAGTAGATGATGGGTTGCTAGAGTGACAGAAGGTTAAACCCTAGTTTATGACTTGCTTCGTAAGGGGCTGATTTGGATCCATATGTTTCATGCTATGGTTAAGTGTATCTTAATACTTCTTTTGTAGTTGCAGATGCTTGCAATAGGGGTTAATCATAAGTGGATGCTTGTTCAAAAAAGGGCAGTACCCAAGCACCGGTCCACCCACATATCAAATTATCAAAGTAACAAACGTGAATCATATGAGTGTGATGAAAACTAGCTTAAGGTTAATTCCCATGTGTCCTCGGGAGCGCTTTTCTCTATATAAGAATTTGTCCAGGCTTTGCCTTTGCTACAAAAAGGATTGGGCCACCTTGCTGCTCCTTATTTACTTTCATTGCTTGTTACCCATTAGAAATTATCTTATCATAATTTCAGTGCTTGCAGAGAATACCTTACTGAGAACCGCTTGTCATTTCCTTCTGCTCCTCTTTGGGTTCGACACTCTTACTTATCGAAATGACTACGATAGATCCCCTACACTTGTGGGTCATCACGACGGTGAGGGCACATGTTGAAGCAGTAGCTGCACAGTTGGCAACAGGAACAGCGGCCGTGGAGGAGGAGCCTGTTGGGCTATGTGACCTTCCAGGTTTTGACCCACCTGGTACTTGAAGAAGGCTCGGGAGGTCGATTAAAACTTTCCAGCAGTGGATAGAGCATGAGCCTCTGGAAAAGGTGGTCTTTGCTACATGACACATTTGGAGCGGGGTACGGTGTCATGACAACGAACCTCGCGAAAAGGCGGGAAATCGGAAGCAGGAAAATGTGGCGGGAGATACTAGCAGGAACTAGAGAGCGGGAAAATATGGTGGGAGACACTGGCGGGAACTAGAGAGCGGGAAAATATGGCGGGAGACACTGGCGGGAACTAGAGAGCGAGAAAATATGACGGGATATAATGGCGGGAATGAGCAAAATGAGAAAATATGGCGGGAGATAATGGCGGGAACAAGCAAAGTGGGAAAATATAGCGGGAAATGTCGGCCCGAGATATAAGCAGGAAACGGGCATAGAAAATTGGTGCATGCACCATTCGGCCTACAGCTAGCCAATTAGTCCTAATCAGCCTACAGATGGCCGATTAGTTCCAGTCAGCCCATAGATGGCCGATGGGATCTCGACTTGTGGCCGACAGGTCTACCGGTGGCCAGTAGGCTGACAGGAAGCCAATCGGCCAGCAGCAAGCCGACTGGTGCCCAATCGGCCAGCAGCAAGCCGGCTGCATCCAATTGGCCATCTGCTAGCCGATGGTGTATTATTTTTGAAAATTCCGTATCTGGCGTAATATTTATGCAAATTACTGAAAAATTGTATTATTTAAAAAAATTAACTTGTACGTGTACATTAGTCCAGCGACGGCCGACTCGCATTTTGGTCCCATCCAGTGGCTTGTGATAGCAGGCGTACCTCAGCTGCTGAATAAACAAATTATGAAAAATAACTACGAGTCCCACTTGTCATTTGTTTTGGGTAATGTTTGGCTGGGCAATAAGAAGCAAACTAGGAAAGAAAGCCCTAATAATTTCCCTGATTGGTTGAACCCCATATACCGTGATTTATCCTTTCATAGTTTGATTTTCCGGTTATTTCATCTCCGTGTAAATCTATACCCCCTACTAATAAAGTAAGATGCGTTTCTCTGATTTTTTTTCATCCGTTCACCGACGTAAAGTTTTTTTTCTATCTGAGGTAGTACTAAATTTTTATGCATCCGTCTGCTATAAAAAAAAACATTTTTTGTATATGGGCCGCGAGCTGTGGCCCAACGAAGCCAGCCCACTTATTTATCTGCCCAAACCAACTAAAAAAGTTTATCTGTCCAAACAGCTGTGAAAGCCTATTGCCGCATGCAGCGTCAAATAGTTAGAACTTCGCACAGGATCTCCAAGAATGGGCCGGACCATTTGCTCTTTTTCTTTGTCCTGTTTCTATTTTTTTCCTGTTCCTTTCTTATTTTCTTCCCGCATTCTTTTTTCCTTCTAATTTGTATTATTTTCCCTTTTCTTATAAATTAAAATCTTGAAAAAAATCATTCAAACTTTCAATTTCCTTTCCATATTTTAGAAACAAAATCAGAATTTAAAAGTTTTGTTTCCTATCTTGTAAAATGTTCAAAACATTGTTCCCATTCCAAAATGTGTTCAAAATTTGTGTATTACAAAACATAAAGATTTTCAAAATAAGTGGAATTTCAAAAATACTCCATATTTTAAAAATATTTTTTAGTAAAATATTCACAAATTAAAAAAATAATGTTTGTGGTTATAAAACACATTTTCCAACTTATTCTAAATGTTCAAAACATGTTCACACATTCAACAAATGTTCGTATTTTTCAAAAGGTTCATGTTGTCATAGAATGTTTATGATTTTTTTAAAAATCTACCTATTTCCAATAATGTTCGTCTTTTTCCAAAAATGATAGAAATTTCCAAAGAATGGTTCATATTTTTGAAAACTATTCGGGGTTTCAACAATTGTTCATGTTTCCAAAAATATTTGGCAATTCATAAATATTAATTTATTTTCGGAAAAAATCAGAAAAAAATAAAAAATAAGTTTTGAATCTGACGGTACATCATATTCTTAAACATTCGGGCTGGACATTGGTTAGCAGGACCCATTTATTCGAGTGGCTAGCAGCCCGTGGTCGAGTTTTTGTGGTCGCGAGTTCGATCCTTCAACACATCATTTTTTTTAAATTTATAGCGTGCCTTACAAACATAGGTCGTTTTGCTACCTGCCAATGGGTCGGCCCAGATGTGAACTGTTGTGTGTCCCACGCGCTATTTGGCGATAAAAGTGAATATGCTTGTTAGCTATAATTGAGATATATTGTGGGCATGTGCCAAGAAAAGAGAATATGCCGGTTTGCTCTAATTAAGAAGAACTGTGGGCATGTGAGCACTGAAATGGTTAAAGAGAATAAACCCTAATAAAGAAGGGACTGCCTGGTTATGCATGGATTATGGTAATAAAACGAGATTTATGCGTTGCAATTAGTAATCCATCCGGTTACGCTGTCGTAGAAGATAGTAGTCGAAGCAACCATGCCCTGAAGGTCTCCCCACAACTACCAAACGGAGACAGCCACAACTCCGACACGGAGGTGAACCTGAAGGAAAAAACACAAGTTGGGTGGTCACCGCCATGCCGACTAATGCCACCACTATCAACATATCGTGGGACAAACATGACTCACGAGAAGACCACAACTCCTCGCTCTGTCACCCCACCACTATGGATACCATTTGTGGTAAACACATAATTTATCTCTCTCGTTGCTTCTCGAAAAAATATCTCTTACGTTACAACGCACGGGCATATGTGCTATCTCTCCAAAATAGAAAACTTAGATCCGTCCTCTTATATGGGCGTGAGGCGCATCAACCTCCGACTAGCTGGTAGTGTTGTGTGATGCACCGTTAGGCCTTGTCCAATGGGAGGTGCTTAGAGGGGTGCTTAGAAAAATAAACCGAGATTTTCTGAAGCACCGGTGCCTATTTCTACAGGAGAAGCGCTTAGTTAAGTGTCTATCCTGTACAAATAAACACCGGTGTTTAAGGAAAGCCTGGTTTATTTCTCTAAGCACCTTCCCTAAGCACCTCCCATTGTACAAGGCCTTAGTCATCTTTCCTCCTCTTCTAATTTTCTACCCTCACGATGAATACTAGGAAGAAGTAACAAATTGTTGCTTATTGAGATTTCAGATGCCATTTTTCTCGGTAATATTGATATTATATATATAGCAAAATATGCATGATTCAAAACGGCCACTACATAAATATGTTTATACTGAAGTATGATTTTTCCTATTTAATTTGTGTATAAAATTATGTGTTACCAAAATCTTGATATCGCAAGGTTTGGATCCTGGCACCACCATTGGTCCCACCAAAATAATGTTCGGCCCTTTGTACAAACAAGAACAACTGGACAATCTCACACCTCGCATGGGGATCCACAACTTCTAGCCAGATGCTCATCTTCTGGCTCTCTTGGATAAATAGCATGTGATCACCGATGTGCGATGCCTCCGTGAGAGAGAAAAAATGTTGTCACATGATGGAGGTGGAATTCCCATGTAGTATATGGGTTATGTATACGAGCAAAACTCACAAGCTAATCAGTTTAATTTCTAAAAGACTAATGTACTCTACTACCCACCATATTTATTTTGTTCACGGTGAGCCTAGGGATAGCCAAGCTAATTAATGATACTCCCAAATATAGAGCAGGGTGCAAATGGACCAACAATGGTGAGTGCTAGAGCAACAATCCACGGTTCTGAGGCGCTGCTCTTTTGCATATTCCGCAGTATGCACTAGTCACAATAGGTTCAATTGAATAGGCTCACTCACTCTAAACACCACATCGAAAACTTTGAATAGGCCCGTTGCACATGGATTTTGGACTCGTTGCTACCGAATTGTCATTAATGCGGACGATACGTCGGAAACATCAACAACTTGAGGCCCTCATCAAACACGATTTTCATTGGTTCACCATGTGCAAAGTATGCCATATTGCACACGGGCTTATTTGCAATGCATGCAGTATAACAAAAGCACATGATTTCAGATATAAACAACACATTGGCAAGATCACATCCATATAGCATATCCAACATGCATATGACAAAGTTCTAGAGGACATCCATATGTATGACAAAGTTCAAAGCCAACATAACACGTCCATAACATGAATCATAGATCACAGTCATGCATAAAATTGCATAATGATTGAAATCTAACTAACAAAATTCTAGAGATCTAACTGGTATCAACAAGGCATATGTAGGATAGGGCCATAGGGGGTATGATTTGGAACATACTATAGTGGATCCGCTAGAGATGCCCTCCTTCCGGCTTTGAAGATCTTCTTTAGGGTGATAGTCCTTGGTCTGACATCTGGTTGGACCAACTAACATTGGTGCACAAGCAACGATTCTTTACTCTGTCTTGAAGCGTTGCACCCTTTGTCTGCTAATATCTTATCGTAGCTTCGGTGGTACGATTTGGGAATGTTGTCGCAAGGTCCTATGTGGATAGTCTCAAGTTTTTTACTTTTCCACTTTGTAAGTTGATAGATTTCTACTACGTTTCCCAACAACGAGTACCTACAGTTGTCCGAGAGCACATGCGGAGATGCCATGGTCAGGTTTGCAACTGTTGTAGTCGAGGTGTTTGGACCTTAGTACCTGAGAAAACCAATTGTGGCAGACACCGAGAGACTCCTGGCAACCTCAGAAGCAAGAGGGTGGCCAGATTTGCTCGAATCACTTGACTGCATGCACTGGAAATGGGAGAACTGCCCAAAAGCATTGCAAGGGCAATATCTAGGTCATGTTAAGAAGATAATCATCATTCTTAAAGTAGTTCCATCACAGGATCTTTGGATTTGGCACGCTTTGTTTGGTATATTTGGGTCTCACAATGACATCAATGTGCTGCAGTGATCACCATTCTTTGCTAGGATGACTGAAGGAAAAGCTCCTCATTGCCACTATATTGTCGATGGGCATGAGTACAATATGGGCTACTATCTGGTTGACGATATCTATTCTCCTCGGGCTACCTTTGTAAACATGTGAACACCATATCTAATACAGTTGGTCAGAAAAAGTCTCACTTTGTCCAAAGACAAGAAGCAATTAGAAAGGATGTTGAGAGGGCTTTATAGTTCTGCAGGCACATTTTGCAGTTGTTCGTGGACCTGCTAAACAATGGGGATCCAGAGATCTTGTGGGAGGTGATGACCTGTTGTGTGATCAATGCACAACATGATCATGGAGGATGAGGGTGGGGATGCTGTCGTAGGTCTTGAATTTGAAAACATTGGTGATCCTATAAATTTTCCTGACCAAAATCCGACCACATTTGAAGAGTTTGTTCAAATGCATCAATAAATTCAGCATCGACCAACTCACGAGTAACTGAAGGAAAAACTGAATGAGAATCTACGGGCGCTCAAGGGGGACAACAATGTTGGAGTGTAATATTTGAACATTTTTAATTAGAACTACCGCTGCATCTGAACATTCCAACTATTTTAGACTATATATATGGCTATTTGAACGTGCATGTGGACTTAAAAAAATAAGGTCGAATATATGTAGGTAGTGTTGGATGGTTGTATCCCGCATCAGTATCTGCGGACTGGGCCCCTACCCACAGACGGAGGCCGGAGCAAATTTACGGATCAACATTGAAGATGCCCTAAAATGGCTGATATACTTGCGGCACGGAACATGTGGGCACGCTCTCTAATCAAAGTCAACCATGTCGACGCCGAGTCAATAGTCAGTTGTTATATGACTAGTGCACACTAGTGCATGCACACAAATCTAGCTTTGGCCCGAGCCCTACACTATGCTCGTTAGGGCATCTCCAACAGTAACCCGCAAATTTCCTCCCGCATCCGTCCGCTGACAACCAGGGGCCAGTTTGTGAACACAGATGCAGGAGGCCGCCATCTAACCTTAGCTGCATACATCCGGCCTCCTTCATTTTTTTAGTCCGCGCGATCAAATAGCCATATACATAGAGTACACACATACAAATAGCCACATGCGGCACTAGTTCAAGCTTTAAAAAGTTCAAATATTACATCCCAACATAGTTGTCCCCTTTAAACGCCCACATATGCTCAATCAGATTTTCCTTCAGCTGCTCGTGAGTTCGTTAATGCCGAATTTGTTGATGCATTTGAATAAGCTCTTCAAATGTGGCCGGATTCTGGTCTGGAAGTTTGATAGGATCTTCCATGTTCTCAAATTCTAGAGTTGTGGCAACATCCTCACCCTCATCACCGACGATCATGTTATGCATGATCACACAACATGTCATGACCTCCCAAAAGGTCTCCACATCCCATTGTTTAGCAGCTCCACGAACAACTACAAAACGGGCCGGCAGAACTCCAAATGCCCTCTCGACATCCTTTCTATCTACTTCTTGTCTTTCCGCAAAGTGAGCCTTTTTCTGGCCAATTGGGTTAGAGATGGTGCTGACAAACATAGCTCACGGACGACAGATACCGTCAAACAAATAGTAGACCATGTTGTACTCATGTCCATTGATAGTATAGTGGCAAGGAGGAGCTTTCCGTTTAGTCAGCCTCGCAAACAACAATGATCGATGCAACATATTGATGTCATTGTGAAACCCGAATATGCCAAAGAAAGCTTGCCAAATCCACAGATCATATGATGCAACCGCTTCAAGAATGATGGTGGGCTTCTTAACATGACCCTGATATTACCCTTGTAAAGCCTTCGAGCAGTTTTTCCATTTCCATTGCATGCAGTCAAGAGATCCAAACAAACCTGGCCACCCTCGTGTGCTTCCGAGCTTGTCAAGAGCCTCTCGGTGTCAGCAACAGTTGGTTCTCTCAGGTGCTGAGGTACGAACACCTCAACCACGACAGTTGCAAACCTGACCGTGGCATCTCCGCATGTGCTCTTAGACATTTGAAGGCACTCGTCCCACGAATCAGCGGTCGTGCCATATGCAAGCATCCGTAGTGCGGCCGTGCACATCTGGTAACCAGAGAAGCCGATCATTTGCACGACGTCCTTCTTCAAGACAAAGTAGTCATCATATGACTAGGAGCCATGGTACAAACGATCGAAGACAGTTTTGCGAACCCGAAAA
Organism: Triticum aestivum; assembly: GCF_018294505.1. Classification (NCBI taxonomy): domain Eukaryota; kingdom Viridiplantae; phylum Streptophyta; class Magnoliopsida; order Poales; family Poaceae; genus Triticum; species Triticum aestivum. Next base: position 639,967,985 of record NC_057813.1, read on the forward strand.
CACGGGCGAAAACGGTCATCTAAGAGTGCATCCTTGGCAAAGTAGTCGTCCATCAGTATCAAATGCATGCGCGCCTATTGCGGTTGACCACTCGATGACCCTTGATCGATCCCTTGAAATTGAGAACATGCTCCTCCGCACGCTTCATGTCTTCAAGGACCGCCTACATCATCACCGTCTCATCCGATTACTCTTCCTCGTCGGACGACTCACCATAGTGCTCGTATATGTACTCCAAATCGGAATCCATTGCTAGAAAGAAGAAGGGACAACTTTTTTTAGCTCTGGCAATTCGTCGAACAAGTGATGGGCACGGTGAGTATAGCAGTAGAGGATGGTACCTGGCAGGGCGGTTGGAGGAGAGGGGTTGAACGGTGACGTAGAAGAAGCAGGATGGAGCCCGGCTAGAACATTGGAGGTGATGGAGACGTAGAGTTCAGACATGGGTGTGGCCTGGATCCTGGGGTGGTGGAGCATGGGCGAAGGCAAGAGAGAAAGGAGGAAGGAGAGAAAATGCCACAATACTTATGGCTATTCTCTCTTATTTTACAAGGTTTACATGAATAGGGAGAATGCCGGCAGCTGGGATTCTGGGCCGGAAAAGGAACAAATATTGGAGACCTATTTTGCATAGCTCCAAAAGTCCTGAAACTCCACGAAAGTCATTTTGGGAATTAATAAAAAATACTAAGCAGAAGAAATACCAGAGGGGGCCCACACCCTGGACATGAGGATGGGGGCGCGCCCTACCCCCCTGGGCATGCCCCTACCTCGTGGGCCACCTGGCAGCCATCCATTGCCCATCTTCTGCTATATGAAGTCAATTACCCTGGAAAAAATCATAAGCAAGCTTACGGGACGAAACTCCGCCGCCACGAGGTGGAACCTTGGCGGAACCAATCTAGGGCTCTGGCAGAGCTATTCTGCCGGGGAAACTTCCCTCCGGGAGGGGGAAATCATCACCACCGTCATCACCAACGATCCTCTCATCGGGAGGGGGTCAATCTCCTTCAACATCTTCACCAGCACCATCTCCTCTCAAACCCTAGTTCATATCTTGTATCCATTCTTTGTACCAAAACCTCAGATTGGTACCTGCGGGCTGCTAGTAGTTTTGATTACTCCTTGTAGTTGATGCTAGTTGGTTTATTTGGTGGAATATCATATGTTCAGATCCTTAATGCATATTAATACCACTCTGATTATGAACATGAATATGCTTTGCGAGTAGTTACGTTTGTTCCTGAGGACATGGGTGAAGTCTTGCTATTAGTAGTCATGTGAATTTGGTACTAGTTTGATATTTTGATGAGATGTATGATGTCTCTCCTCTAGTGGTGTTATGTGAACGTCGACTACATGACACTTCACCATTATTTGGTCCTAGAGGAAGGCATTGGGAAGTAATAAGTAGATGATGGGTTGCTAGAGTGATAGAAGCTTAAACCCTAGTTTATGAGTTGCTTCGTAAGGGGCTAATTGATACGTCCATTTTGCATCATGCTTTTATATCGATATTTATTGCATTATGGGCTGTTATTACATGTTATGTCACAATACTTATGGCTATTCTCTCTTATTTTACAAGGTTTATCATGAAGAGGGAGAATGCCGGCAGCTGGGATTCTGGATGGAAATGGAGCAAATATTGGAAACCTATTCTGCACAGCTCCAAAAGTCTTGAAACTCCACGAAAGTCATTTTTGGAATTAATAAGAATTATTGAGCAAAGAAAGTACCAGAGGGGGCCCACACCCTGGCCACGAGGGTGGGGGGCGCCCCCTCCCCCTACTGGGCGCGCCCCCCTATCTCGTGGGCCCCGTGGTGGCCCTTCGGTGCCCATCTTATGTTATATGAAAGCTTTTACCCTGGAAAAAATCATAAGGAAGCTCACGGGACGAAACTCCGCCGCCACGAGGTGGAACCTTGGCTTAACCAATCTAGGGCTCCGGCAGAGCTGTTCTGCCGGGGAAACTTCCCTCCGGGAGCGGGAAATCATCACCATCATCATCACCAATGATCCTCTCATCGGGAGGGGGTCAATCTCCATCAACATCTTCACCAGCACCATCTCCTCTCAAAACCCTAGTTCATCTCTTGTATCCAATCTTGTATCAAAACCATAAATTGGCACCTGTGGGTTGCTAGTAGTGTTGATTACTCCTTGTAGATGATGCTAATTGGTTTACTTGGTGGAAGATCATATGTTCAGATCCTTAATTCATATTAATACTCCTCTGATCATGAACATGAATATGCTTTGTGATTACTTACGTTTGTTCCTGAGGACATGGGTGAATTCTTGCTATTATTAGTCATGTGAATTTGGTATTTGTTTGATATTTTGATGAGATGTATGTTGTCTCTCCTCTAGTGGTGTTATGTGAACGTCACCTACATGACACTTCACCATTATTTGGGCCTAGAGGAAGGCATTGGGAAGTAATTATAGATGATGGGCTGCTAGAGTGACAGAAGCTTAAACCCTAGTTTATGCGTTGCTTCGTAAGGGGCTGATTTGGATCCACTAGTTTCATGCTATGGTTAGGTTTACGTTAATACTTCTTTTGAGGTTGCGGATGCTTGCAATAGGGGTTAGTCATAAGTGAGGTGCTTGTCCAAGAAAGGCCAGTACCCAAGCACCGGTCCACGCACATACCAAATTACCAAAGTAACGAACGTGAATCATATGAGCATGATGAAAACTAGCTTGACAATAATCCCCATGTTTTCTCGGGAGCGCTTTTCTCATTATAAGAAATTGTCTAGGCTTGTCCTTTGATACAAAAAGGATTGGGCCACCTTTCTTCACCTTATTTACTTTCATTGCTTATTACCCGTTACAAATTATCTTACCACAAAACTATCTGTTACCTACAATTTCAGTGCTTGCAGAGAATACCTTACTGAAAACCGCTTGTCATTTCCTTCAGTTCCTCGTTGGGTTCGACGGTCTTACTTCTCGAAAGGACTACGATAGATCCCCTACTTGTGGGTCATCAAGACTCTTTTCTGGCGCTGTTGCCGGGGGGTGAAGCGCCTTTGGTGAGTGGAACTTGGTAAGGAAACATTTATATAGTGTGCTGAAATTTTCTATCACTTGTTACTATGGAAACTAATCCTTTGAGGGGCTTGTTCGGGGCATCTTCGCCCCGACCAGTAGAGCAAAGAGTTGCTCCTGAACCTACTGAACCTACTGAAAATGTTTACTTTGAGATTCCTTCGGGTATGATAGAGAAACTGCTAGCTAATCCCTTTGCGGGAGATGGAACATTGCATCCCGATTTACACCTTATCTTTGTGGATGAAGTTTGTGGATTATTTAAGCTTGCAGATATTCCCGATGATGTTGTTAAGAGGAAGGTCTTCCCTTTATCCTTGAAGGGAGATGCATTGACATGGTATAGGCTATGTGATGATACGAGATCTTGGAACTATAAACGATTGAAATTGGAATTTCACCAGAAGTTCTATCCTATGCTTCTTGTTCATCGTGATCGTAATTATATATATAATTTTTGGCCTCACGAAGGAGAAAGCATCGCTCAAGCTTGGGGGAGGCTTAAGTTAATGTTATAATCATGCCCCAATCGTGAGCTCTCAAGAGAAATGATTATTCAAAAAAATTATGCTCGGCTTTCTCTCAATGATCGCACCATGCTTGATACTTCCTGTGCTAGTTCTTATATGCTGAAGACTACTGAATTCGAGTGGGATTTACAGGAAATAATTAAACGCAACTCTGAAGATTGGGGTTCCGACGATGGTAAGGAGTCAGGTATGACACCTAAGTTTGATTGTGTTAAACCTTTTATGGAAACCGATGCTTTTCGTGGATTTAGTGCTAAATATGGACTTGACTTTGAGATAGTAGCTTCTTTCTGTGAATCTTTTTCTACTCACGTTGACCTCCCTAAGGAGAAGTGGTTTACATATAATCCTCCCATTGAAGTAAAAGTAGTTGCACCTGTTACAGTTGAAGAAAAGACTATCACTTATAATGATCCTATTATTCCTACTACTTATGTTGAGAAACCACCTTTCCCTATTAGAATAAAGGATCATGCTAAAGCTTCAACTGTGGTTATACCAGAACATATACACCTCCTGAGAAAATTAAAGTTGAACCTAGTATTGCTATGGTTAAAGATCTCTTGGATGATAATATAGATGGGCATGTTATTTACTTCTGTGAACAGGCTACTAATATTGCTAGACCCGATGCTAAGATAAATAGACCTGTTGTAGGCATGCATGTTATTTCTGTTAAAATAGGAGATCATTTTATATCATGGCTTATGTGATATGGGTGCTAGTGCTAGTGCAATACCTATTTCCCTATACAAAGAAAGTATGCATGATATCGCACCCGCGGAGTTAGAAGATATTGATGTTACAATAAAGCTTGTCAACAGAGATACTATTACACCATTTGGGATTGTTAGAGATGTTGAAGTCTTGTGTGGGAAAGTTAAATATACTGCTGATTTTCTTGTTCTTGGTTCCCCACAAGATGATTTTTTGTCCCATTATATTTGGTAGACCCTTCTTGAATACTGTTAATGCTAGGATTGATTGCAAAAAGGATGTTGTTACAATTGTCTTAGGGGATATGTCTCATGAGTTTAATTTGGCTAAGTTCCGTAGACAACCTCATGATAAAGAATTGCCTAGTAAGGATGAGATTATTGGTATTGCTTCTATTTTTGTGCCTCCTACTGATCAGTTAGAACGATATTTGCTAGACCATCAAAATGATATGTTTATGAATGATAGAAGGGAAATAGATGAAGTATTCTTTAAACAGGTCCCTATTTTGAAACACAACTTGCCTGTTGAAATCCTATGGGATCCTCCTCCCCCCAAGGGTGATCCTGTGTTTGAACTTAAACAATTACCTGATACTCTTAAATATGCTTATCTTGATGAAAAGAAGATATGTCATGTATTATTAGTGCTAACCTTTCGGAGCAAGAAGAGGAAAGATTATTGGAAACTTTGAAGAAGCACCATGCTGCTATTGGATATACTCTTGATGATCTTAAGGGCATTAGCCCCACTCTATGCCAACACAAAATAAATTTGGAAGAAGATGCCAAACCAGTTAGAGATCATCAACGACGATTACCTCAGATGAAAGAAGTGGTAAGAAAGGAAATATTAAAGCTCCTTGAGGCAGGTATAATTTATCCCGTTGCTGATAGTCAGTGGGTAAATCATGTCCATTGTGTCCCTAAGAAAGGAGGTATTACTGTCGTTCCTAATGATAAAGATGAATTGATCCTGCCAAGAATTATTACAAGTTATAGGATGGTAATTGATTTTTGTAAATTGAATAAAGCTACTAAGAAAGATCATTACCCTTTACCTTTTATTGATGAAATGCTATAAAGGCTATCCAAACATACACATTTCTGCTTTCTAGATGGTTATTCTGGTTTCTCTCAAATACCTGTGTCAGCGGACGATCAAGCAAAGACTACGTTTACTTGCCCTTTCGGTACTTTTGCTTATAGACGTATGCCTTTTCATTTATGTAATGCACCTGCTACCTTTAAAAGATGCATGATGGCTATATTTTCTGACTTTTGTCAAAAGATTTGTGAGGTATTCATGGATGATTTCTCCGTTTATGGATCCTTCTTTGATGATTGCTTGAGCAACCTTGAACGAGTTTTGCAGAGATGAGAAGATACTAGTCTTGTTTTGAATTGGGAGAAGTGCCACTTTATGGTTAATGAAGGCATTGTGTTGGGGCATAAAATTTCTGAAAGAGGTATTGAAGTTAATAAAGCTAAAGTTGATGCTATTGAAAAGATGTCGTGTCCCAAGGACATTAAAGGTATACGAAGTTTCCTTGGTCATGCCGGTTTTTATAGGAGGTTCATTAACGACTTTTCTAAAATCTCTAGGCCTCTGACTAATCTATTGCAATAGGATATTCCTTTTGTCTTTGATGATGAGTGTGTAGAAGCATTTGAAATACTTAAGAAAGCTTTGATTTCTGCACTTATTGTTCAGCCACCTGATTGGAATTTACCCTTTGAAATTATGTGTGAAGTATTCCTTCAACAGGGTCCTATTGTGAAACACAACCTACCTGTTGAAATCCTAGGGGATCCCCCTCCACCCAAGTGTGATCCCGTGTTTGAGCTCAAACCTTTACCTGATAATCTTAAATATGCTTATCTTGATGAAAAGAAGATATATCATGTTATTATTAGTCCTAACCTTTTAGAGCAAGAAGAGGAAAGATTATTGAAAACTCTGAAGAAGCACCGTCACTACTGGAAACTGGGAATTTGCCATCAGCCAGCTCTTTGCCATCTGCCAGCTGATGGCAAAGAATGTCTTTGACATCTGCTTATAAAAAACAGATGGCAAAGAACTGACAGATGGCAAAGAACATGATTGCCATCAGCCAATTCTTTGCCATCTGCTAGTGGATGGAAAATAATCTTTGCCATCTGCCAGTAGATGGCAAAGAGGTGGGTAGGGTCCAGTGCTGCAACGGCCTGTCAACCCACCTCTTTGCCATCTGCCAGCAGATGGCAAAGAATCTTTTCCATCTGTTGGCAGATGGCAAAGAAGTGGGTGGAGCCCAATGGATAACGACACTATAACGGCCAGTAGCCCCACCTCTTTGTCATTTGCCAGCGGATGGCAAAGGCCCATATCTTTGCCATCAGCCAGCGGCTGGCAGATGGCAAAGAGGTCGAACTATCTCCCCCCCCTCTTTTTCTAAAAAAAAATCCCCTCCCCTCTCTCCCAGCCCGGCCCCTCCCCTCTCTCTCTTTCTTCCAGCCCGGCCCGACCCCTCTCTCTCTCCCCACCTCACCCACCCACCAGCGCCACTTGTCTAAAAAAAATCTGCCCAAACCGCACCCATGCGCGCGCCCCAGCCGGACGACCCCAGGGCGCCGCCGGCCTGCCATCGCCCAGCACCGCCGCCGGCCCGCCCCTCCCCGCCACCGCAGCGCTCCCCCGCCCCTCCCCCGCCCCTCCCCGCCACCGCAGCTCGCCCTGCGCCCGTCCCTCCACCGCAGTCGGCCCTCCCCCGCCCCTCCTCGGCCACCGCGGCCCTCCCCCGCCCCTCCCCGGCCACCACGGCCCTCCCCTCCCCTCCCCGGCCACCGCGGCCCTCCCCGCCCCTCCCCGCCACCGCAGCTCACCCTGTGCCCGTCCCTCCACCGAAGCCCGTCCCAGCACCGCCGCCCGTCCCTCCACCGAGCCGGCCCTCCCCCGCCCCTCCCCGGCCACCGCGGCGTGCCCCGCGGCCTGCCCCTCCACCGAGCCAGGCCACGGCGCCGCCCCCTTCTCGCGGCCCTCCCCGCCACGGCGCCATCGAACTAGCTCACCATCAGGGAAAAAAGGTATGCGCTTGTCCATGCCTATCCTTAGATATATGTCCAGTCTGATGAATGCAACGCAAGGGGCGGCATATTGAATATACTCCGTTCTGATCTTCCAAGCAGTAGTTGTCAACGTTGTATGGGAAGAGGGTAGTGATTAGTTTCCAGTGATCTTCCAAGCTTCTAGGTCGTGTCCTTGTATGCCTATTAATTTCCGGCGAGTAGCGCACGCGTCTTGAGTAGTTCATGGAGTAGATCGATTTGTCTGTCTGGAGACACTCGTACGCACAAGGCTATGCTAGATAGCCGATGCAGTAGCAACGGCGCACTACACGCACATAGAATTTTGGCCGAACTGGAAGTACATGCACGTATAGAAAAAAAATATGATGGCAACACTCCTAAGATTGTATTGCTTTAATCTAGTTGATTAATGAACAATGATGTACGTCCTGGTTAAATTAATCGTGCCATTGAAGGCCAGCTGATTGATCTATTTCTTGCACTTGTCTAGTTAGCTCAGCATCTAATTGTAGTCCTGTTGAGTAGGTACATCATCTTTTACTTGGTGAGGTTAGGTGACATGCATGTAGATGCAGCAGGGGTAGACACATTCTACAGATCTGAGCATCTAGTACGGGCGGACGTGTGCATGGCGCCGCCGTAAGCAGCCGCTAAATACTCGATCATGCATGCTAAATACTTGGTCAAAACTTAGGTAAAACAGCACCAGCCAAACACGTGTAAAAACTGAGAAAACCGTTGGTTTTAGAAAACTGCAGTATTACTTGCCTACCGATTGGAGTACTGTGGTTTTCAATTACAGCAGTTTTGTAAAAACTTTGTTGCCAAACTAAGCCTAAGTATTTTAAGAATACTACAGTTTTTGAGATTATCACAGTTTTATTTGCAATGAGCTGTTTGGTTGCCCCTAAAAACAGTGATTTTAATACTTTAGTATTGGCAAAACTGCAGTTTTTTCTCTGCATAAAAAAAATAACCTCAGACCTCTTTTTAAAAAACTGAGCAGCTGAAAAGAACGACATTGCAAGGATCCAGTGCGTTGTATTGAGCTTGACTGCATGGTTCCAGTTCACGCACCTCTATGACCCGGTGAAGTTGACACCGGCTACGCCGTGGTGCCGAGTGTCCTCTTTTGGTAACCTACAAGCCCTGGGCGCAGCCACTTTGTGCAAGCTTCCGGTCTTATGCATCTGCATGGCAACGCTAGCTAGCTAGGAGAAAAAAGGTGCTCTATCGCCATGTACATGGCCGTTCTTGGGCTGATCTGTTGGTGCACGAAACTGCTAGCCCCGTTGGTAAAACAGACGAGTCTGCTTAGCCAACGGCTAGCCAGTCTTTTTTACAATGTCGCTGCGCCAAACAGGTTCTCAGTATTGAGAATACTCTAAAATATTCCGTTATATTAAAACCACGGTATTTGATACTTACACGGTAAATTACTGTAGTTTTCTGATACTTTGGTTTTTACAATACTTTACTATCAAACATAGCCAATTTTTTGAGCCAAACACTTCAAAGTATTTAATACCAAAGTTTTTCTTAAAAACCACAGTATTCCTAAAAAACAGCAAAAATACTTTGCTCCCAAACGCACCCGTAGTTTTTTCTCTGTTTTAAAAAAAGAACCCCAGACCTCTTTTAAAAAAACTGAGCACGCTAGAAAAACAACTCCATGCACAATCCTCTATTTATTTGTCAGGAAATGTGAATGATACCGAATTGGAAAACAATCAAGTACTAAATAGGCACTCCCTATTTATTTGTGAATTATGAGTTAGGTCATATATTTTCCAATTTTGTTATGAAAAACATCATATATATTTGCGTTGATCGGGTGGATTTAAATGTGCAGTTGTTTCATCGTTGTGAGGGTCTGGTGTTCAACGACCTCCCCGTGCGTTCGACGAGCTCCGCCGCTGCGTTCGTGGGTGAGCACAAATGACATCTCCTCCTCTCCCCCTTCATTTGCTCTGTTCCGGTCTTTGTGGCGATGAAACTTGCTAGCTATACGTGTATTCAATCATCAGTATGCGTGACCACTATGCGTCTCCCGTTCGAAAGGGTTACATCTATAAATATGCATTCATTTGCATATTTATAACCGTAATTCTTTCGAATTGTCCAACGTTATCCATGGACAGCCCGAGTATGTGTAGATTGGGTTCGTTTTCCCATATGCTCTGCTCCGGATCTGATGCAGAATTTCGTCAGTGCCTCTCTGTTGTTCTCCGGGTACACATCCTCTCTGCTTATTGCCGAGACGTGTATCAGGAGAACAGCGGGGAGGTGCTGCCGAAATTTTGTGTCGGATCCGGAGCAGAGCATAGGAAAACGAACCCAATCTACACATACTCGGGTGGGATTAGGACCTATCTTTACCTATTAGCGCCTAGGTTGCATGGACGTAATAAAACTGAGAAACTCTATTAACTGATGAATATGGTTTGCTGAGTTATGTATGTATTTCTTGTGTGTCCAGTAGCTAGGCAAGATGAGTGATCGTGCGTGGATGTACACCGGTCACCCTAGTCAGAAAGACATGACCCCTGAATGGATGACAAAAACCAAGGGGTTTATCAGAGCCGCATTTGCAAATGGAGAGAAAACAACCTGGTGCCCCTGTTTCGAGTGCGACAACTATCGTAAGATGTCAGAGTTTGAAATGATCAAACACCTGCAGAAGTGGGGTTTTACGCCCGGTTATACGATGTGGACATTTCATGGTGAGTCTGCCCAACATTCCAGAGCTGAGGAGGGCCGTCGTCGCACCAACAAGCATGGTACCGGGATGGAAGACATGGTGCAAGACTTTGATGATGCTCGGGATTCGGACGATGAGATGGAGGAATCTGCAAAGGCCTTCAATGATATGTTGGAGTCTTCGAAGCGTCCTCTCCATGAGCACACCGAGCTTTGTCAGTTGGATGCCATCGCACAAGTAATGGCTCTGAAGGCTCAATTCAACTTGGGCAGAGAATGCTATGACGCGATAGTGACACTATTTGGACGCTTTCTACCCAAAGGCCATATAATGCCTGCAAACCTGTACCAGTCGGACAAAATCCTCCGTGTACTTAAGATGCCCTATGAGAAGATAGATGCCTGTGAGAACGGATGTGCCTTATTTAGGCTCCAGTATGCGGACTTGAACTATTGTCCCATTTGCAAGTCTTCCAGGTATGTTGAGGTACACAACGGTATGGGTGAGAAGAGTCAAACCAAAATCCCCATTAACGTTCTTCGGTATATGCCAATCACACCAAGACTTCAACGTCTATTCATGGTCGAAGAGACGGCCAGACAGATGACATGGCACAAATTTGGCAAAAGAACCGAACGGGATGCAGATGGGAATCTGATGATGGTACACACATCGGATGGTGCTGCATGGAAACACTTCGATGCATTGCATGATGAAAAAGCGGCAGATCCAAGGAATCCTCGAGTAGCCGTCAGCACGGATGGGTTCAATGTGTTTGGTATGATGGCAGCCCAATACAGTTGTTGGCCTATATTTTTCATTCCACTCAATCTCCCCCTGGACAGATTATGCAAAGAAAGAACATTTTCCTGACGTTGATAATTCCGTGGCCCAACTATCCGGGGAAGAATATGAATGTGTACATGCAGCCGCTTAAGGATGAACTTCGAGAAGCTTGGGATAATGGGATCAAGACATACGACGCCGCTACAAAAAAAACTTCCTAATGCGTGTGTGGTACATGTACTCGATGCATGACTTGCCGGCGTATGCGCTATTCATTGGCTGGTGTGTGCATGGAAGGTTCCCGTGCCCCACATGCAAGGCAGCTCTTGAGTTTCGTCGGCTGCAGGCGGGTGGCAAGTTTTCTTGCTTCGACATGCATAGACAGTTCCTGGATCCTCACCATAAGTTCAGAAAAGACAAGAAGAACTTCATCAAAGGTAGAGATGTCAAAAACTCTGCACCACCTGCATTGACAGGCCAACAGACCCTGGATCAGTTAAACGCTCTCGAGCTGGATCCAGAGCGTCCAGGGTATTTCAAGGGGTATAATACGGAACACGCCTGGACCCACAAGATATGCTTGTGGGATCTGCCGTACTTCAAAGACCTCCTTTGCCCACACAACATCGACGTGATGCACACTGAAAAGAATGTCGGCGAGGCCCTCTTTGGTACATTGTTCGGCATAGAGGGGAAAACGAAGGATAATCCTAAGGCCAGAGTCGATCAGGAGGCTCTATGTGATAGACCGCTACAAAACATGAAACAACCAAAAGGAAAGAAGAACTGGGCGAAGCCAAAGGCATGGTTCAATCTTGGAAGGCCGGTTATGAGGGAAATACTCCTGTGGGTGAAAAAGGAGTTGATGTTCCCCGATGGGTATGCATCGAATCTAAAGAGGGGAGCGAGCCTTGAAAAATTGAAAATATTTGGTCTCAAGAGTCATGATTGGCACATATGGCTTGAGCGGGTAATGCCGGTGATGTTGCGTGGCTTTATCCCTGAGGATGAATGGCTAGTACTGGCAGAGCTGAGCTATTTCTTCCGTGTTCTATGTGCGAAAGAATTATCGCCTGGCTTGCTAGAAGAAATGGAAGAGTTGGCGCCGGAGTTGATCTGCAAGTTGGAGAAGATCTTTCCACCTGGCTTCTTTAATCCAATGCAGCATTTGATTTTGCATCTCCCGACCGAGGCACGATTGGGGGGGCCTGTGCAGAATCGTTGGTGCTACACAACTGAGAGGATGCAGAAGACGCTTCGAGCAAAATGTAAAAATAAACGTCGAATTGAAGCATCGATGGCCGAGGCATTCATTACTGAGGAGGCGGCAAACTTCGTGACAGCACACTACAAAGCCAAAAATCGTCATTTGCATAATCCGAAGCCTCGGTACAATGTTGGCGACCCTAAAAAGGGTGGATCCAACCTCAGCCTATTCAAAGGGAAGCTCGCACCAGCCGGTGCTTATACTCCCTTATTGTTGGATAACGACGAATGGCGGACCATTACGTTGTATATCTTGAACAATCTAACAGAAGTGCATCCATACATCGAGTAAGTTCTCGGTACATTGTTTCGCAACCTCTACTTCATTTGAACTGCTCTTATTCCTGGATATTTGATACAGTCGATACGTCGCCAAATTCTCGTATGGAGCGGTTATCCAAAAGGATTCCGTCGAAGAGTATGAGCTTCTGGCAATGCATGGAGGCGGCTATCCTGGTTTCATCTCTTGGTTCAAACAAACGGTAATTTCCATTAGACCATTTCATTTCTTCTTCTAATTTCTGGCTAATGCAACAATCCTTTCGTATTAAACTTGTAGGCTAGTTCAGAGTCTATGGACGCCGAACTGAGACAAGTCGCTAATGGTTTTGACTATAAGGTCCATTCATTTGACAAATACGACATCAACGGGTATCGCTTTCATACCTATGGCAAAGAGCTATCTATGGCCGACCGAAAGTCTACAAATTGTTGTGTCTCTGCTATCGGCGAAGGAGATACCGAGTATTATGGAAGAGTTGAAGCAATTTATGGACTTCTATTCTATGGTGCAAACCCAACGAACGTCGTAGTCTTCAAATGTCATTGGTTCCAGCCGAAAGAGACTAGAAGGACTCATGAACATCTAGGGCTAGTCGAAATCAAACAAAGCACCCATTTGGATGTTCCCGATGTCTATATTACGGCTCAACAGGCAACCCAAGTTTTCTATCTACCGTGGGCCTGCCAAAGTGATCCAAATCTCGAAGGTTGGGATGTCGTTTATGAAGTGCCGCCACGTGTTAGACCACCTCCCCCCAATGAAGAGGATTATGAACCTCACGTTAATCCAGACACATATGAAGGAGAATTGTTCCAAGAAACACGTCTTTTGAAAAAACGTTTCAAGAACCGCTCACCTCATAACATTCAAGTAGACAGCGGCAGTGAATCCGAGCCTGAGCAGGAACAAAGAAGAGCCGGAACAAGAAGAGGTTACTGCTGCGGATGACCTGTCAATGCTTGACCGATTACATGTAGGAGGCATTCCAGATGTTGATGAATTTATTGATGATGATGATGATGAGCACGTCATTACTGATAGTGATGAGGATGATGCATTTATTGACCCCGAAGCATATACAGACGATGCTGATGCATTTATTAATGATGACGATGAAGATTAATATTATAGTTCATGTCAGGTATTCCATTATTATTATATACATATATATTATTAATTAGTTCAAGTTTTAACCTAGCTAGCTCTAAAATGAGCTATACTTAGCATTTATTCCTCCAAAATGAATTTGTATGCTTAGCTAGCTCAAAAATGACATAACAACCTTAATTAGCTCAAAATGGACTTTAACCTAGGATAGCTCTAAAATGAGCTATACTTAGCATTTATTCCTCTAAAATGAATTTATATACATATTATTATTCATGTCAGGTATTCATTTTTTTATGTTGTACTAATTTCGTTTACTCTTTGTCATTCCAGGTGTTGACAGATGGTGGGCGCAGGTCGAGAGCGCTCCGGGGTTCCTACCTCGGCGCGTGGTGGGAGGGGTAGTTCCATTCCCCCCCATAGCCTCCAGAGAGCGCTAGATCTCAGTTTGCAGAGTCCAGCGATGGTCGCTTCTTCTTTGGCCGGGAGAGGTCGAGGGGGTAAGAAGAAGGAGAAGGCTGCTAGAGGTGGACGTGGCGTCAGGAGAGGTAGGAAGGCTGCTACGCCTTCCTCGCCGCCACCCCCAGCTGAGTCACCTGACCACAGGGCTGCTCCGTCTATGATCGAGCCATCTGAGGTGGACCCGTCTATGGCAGACGCGCCTACGGCCGACGAGCCTCGGGCCGCCGAGCCTCGGGCTGCCGAGTCTTCGCCCCATGAGACTCCGGAGCTCAGACGGGGTCACGTTGAGTCGGAGCCGAGCCCATGGGAGGACTGGACGGAGTCGAGCGCACATGGTTGTGTTCAGGGTGGAGACTATAGTCTTGATAGCTATAGCGAGGGTGAGCGGGTTGAGGGGCGCAAAGTCTACCAGCATGGTCGTACAAAGCTCCCGCCCACCCCGGCGACCCCCGACCAGAGGTGGTTGATTGCGCCTAACGGGGAGAAGTAAGTGCATTTACTCTTTTTTTAACCTTTTGCCTTGACGTTTCTTCGAATATCTAATGCGTTGGCCTTGTCATACTGCGGTTCTTGGACACACGAAGATGGTGTCCGCAGGCCCAACACTGTCCTTGGTGTGATTTGTCGCCAGTGCTTCCCGGGGTGGGTCACGTTGCCCGGTGAGGGCCGGGTTCCAGAGCTAGGAATGACCTGGGAGCACTACTTGGCTGCCCCGGCCCCGCCGGAGCATAGGGTCGGCGATGTCGAGTGCGACACGGTGGCCGACATTGTGATCGCCACGTTTTGGGTAATTTCTCCTTTGCCATTTACGTTGTGTTTTCTTCTTTGATTGCATACCTTCTACATGTTTTTTCTTGTTTGATTGCAGACCTACTAATTCATGTTTTCTTGTTTGATTGCAGACCTTCTACAGGTGTGCTGAGGGACAGGAGGAGGCCGCGGCTCGGGTTATCGACACCGAGTGCAGGCGCCTACTTGGAAACTTTCGGCACGAGGCTTGGACGCAGGCTATTCGAGACTACTTAGCACAGACTGGTATTAGGAGGAGAAAAGAGAAGTGTTGGGACAAGTATCTGAGTAAGGAGAAGTACATGAAGGTAATTACCTATTCTTAAGGCCTTGTACTTAGTTTCCTTGATTTGATTCGTAGGTGTAGCGCTCAAATTTCTCTTGCTTAACTTAGGTGCCTCCGAGATGGTGTGCGGACAAGATGGACTGCTGGGAGGTGTTGGTGGATGAGTGGTGCTCTCCCAATGGCGCGTCGCCCACAACATAGCAAAGGAGAAGCGTTTCAAAATGAAAGGTGTGCCACACCATCTAGGCAGCGTCGACCTACATGGGTACGGGAAAAACTGGGTATGTGTGGTTTGCTTCATGATTCATGCAAATTCATTCTTTGTGCTAGCTTGAGTCCTTAACTAATACTTTGTTCCTCTCTTTTAGTCAAAACACAACAAGGCTCCAGTGCCAGAGCTGTTTGACCTCTATGGCATGTCCAATATTGCACCGTACAAGAAGGCCAAGGCATTCTCTGAGTCTGACCTCGAAAATGCAAAGAACTTCAGCAACGAGGCCTCCCACCACAAGATGGTGCAGTACGTTAAGTAGGGGAAGGCGAGGAAAGGGCCGGACTTTAACCCGAGCCGGCCTCTTGATCCAGAGCTGGTGATGATATCTTGTGGCAGGAGGTCCCATGGCTCGTTAGGCATTGGTAATGGACTGATACGTTGTAGTAGCACTCTCCCGCAGATCAAGAAGCGCCAGACCAGCTCTGATCCTAAGATACCGCCTCGTTTACGACCAGTGGAAATCGAATTCCAGGTTTGTTAATTATACGGACTCAGTAGCCTTTCCTCCATTACATTGTGTTTGCGGCCGTCGATGATTACAATGCTAACGAGTGGTGTTGGAGGCTGCTATTGAGGCAGAGAGAGTGAAGACCCAGGCTGCTTTTGCGGAGAGGGACCGGCAGTTGGCGGAGAGGGACCGGCAGGCGGCGGAGAGGGACAGGGAGAATGAGGAGAGGACGGCTAGGCTATTGGAGGAGGAGAGGAACCGGAACGACTTGGCTAACCGGGCCATGTACGAGCTCTTCGTGGTAAGTTTCTTCTGCATATTAGCTAAATCATGCACGCAATGTTCCTTTCAGTAGTAACTAATATGATTGACTCGTCAAAACCAAATGTGCAGTCCATGTGCGAGAAGAACGGCCAGACCCCTCCGCCGATGCCAGTCATTGCTCCGGCGGGCACGGTGAGTTTCATTTGAACGGTCATTAGTTACTAGTCTTCACATTTGAGTTGCATCATGGTAACGTTACATTGGAAATAATCTTTGGTGCAGCGTAACTCCCGACAAGCATCAACCGATCCTTCTCCGTCTACCACTGGCGTGACCGGTCCTACACCTACACCTACACCTACACCTCCGTGATGACGGTAAGTGTCCCAAGTGTTTTTCTTAATAGAGTTTTGTTGTGATGCCATGTTGTATATATCTAGACATATTGTGCATAATGTGTGTATGTTTGAAATGCATTGTATGTGTGGGATTCGACACCTAGTCGTGTGCCTTTGGTAGCCTTCCATATAGGGAAATGCCTCCTAGTGCTTCCACTGAGCCATGGTAGTTCGCTATTGCTTCGGAACACATGGATTGACCGGCATGTGTCCTTCTTTGCTCCTGTGTCTGTCCCTACGGGGAAATGTCACACGGTGTATCACCGAAGTCCTTGTAGCTTGCTACGACTTGGTTGCACTCGCTGATGACCGACACGTGCATTGCTGGGTCATGTATGCCTGTCCCTGTACGTTTGTGCCACCTTGGTTCTATGACTAGTCATGTCGGCCTTGGTTCTCTGCCATATGGATACTAGCGACATAATCATATACTTAGCATTTTGTCCTCCAAAATGACTCAATATGCTTAGCTAGCTCAAAAATGACATAATAAGCTTAATTAGCTCCAAAATGACATATTTAACCTAGGATAGCTCTAAAATGATATAATATGCTTAAGAAATGATATATTTTAGGTCCTAAATGACTTCATATGCTTAGCTAGCACCAAAATGACCTATTCAACCTAGGCTAGCTCTAAAATGACCTATACTTAGCATTTTTTTTCCTCCAAAATGACTTAATATTCTTAGCTAGCTCAAAAATTACATAATAAGCTTAATTAGCTCCAAAATGACCTATTTAACCTAGGATCGCTCTAAAATGACCTATACTTAGCATTTTTTCCTCCAAAATGACTTAATATGCTTAGCTAGCTTCAAAATGACCTATACTTAGAATCTTTTCCTCCAAAATTAGTTAATATGCTTACCTAGCTCTAAAATGACATAATATGCTTAAGAAATGACATAGTTTAGCTCCTAAATGACTTCACATGCTTAGCTAGCTCCAAAATGACATAATAAGCTTAATTAGCTCCAAAATGACATATTTAACCTAGGATGGCTCTAAAATGACCTATACTTAGCATTTTTCCTCCAAAATGACTTAATATGCTTAGCTAGCATAAAAATGACCTATTTAACCTAGGATAGCTCTAAAATGACCTATACTTAGCATCTTTCCTCAAAAAAGACTTAATATGCTTAGCTAGCTCTAAAATGATATAGTGTTCTTAAGAAATGACATATTTTAGGTCCTGAATGACTCCATATGCTTAGCTAGCTCCAAAATGACATAATAACCTTACTTAGCTTCAAAATGACCTATTCAACCTAGGCTAGCTCTAAAATGACCTATACTTAGCATTTTTTCCTCCAAAATGACTTAATATGCTTAGCTAGCTCAAAAATTACATAATAAGCTTGATTAGCTCCAAAATGACCTATTTAACCTAGGATAGCTCTAAAATGACCTATACTTAGCATTTTTTCCTTCAAAATGACTTAATATGCTTAGCTAGCTTAAATGACCTATTTAACCTAGGATAGCTCTAAAATGACCTATACTTAGCATCTTTTCCTCCAAAATGACTTAATATGCTTAGCTAACTCTAAAATGACATAATATGCTTAAGAAATGACATATTTTAGCTCCTAAATGACTTCACATGCTTAGCTAGCTCCAAAATGACAGAATAAACTTACTTAATTAGCTCTAGAATGACCTTAGCATGTTTTACACCAAAATGACTTAGTATGCTTAGCTAGCTAAAAAATGACATAATAACCATACTTAGCTCCAAAATGACCTATTTTACAGATATAAGTTACATCATAATAATCTTCACATTTTAGTTGCATCATAATAATCTTCTTCTAGTCTTCTTCTTCTAACTTTCTTCTTTCCCATTTTACAGATTTGCTTAAGATCACGGAAGCTTGGGTTGATGGAGTGCTTGTATTTAGTTTTTGTTTTGACCTTGTGAAACTTGCTACCTATGGATGAAACTGTGTAATATTGATGAAACTATGTATATGTACGGATGAAACTTGCTACTATTGGTAACATGTGTTGGATACATATGTGTTCATGACTATTGGTAATATGTGTTCATGACTATTGGTAATATGTGTTGAATAAGCTATATTGGTCATATAAATATATTTGTGTTTGATTTCTGTGAAAATGAATTGATATAAGAAAAAACAAAATTAAATGGGGCAATATAGTCACTTTGCCATCTGCTGGCAGATGGCAAAGCATTCAGCCTTTGCCATCTGCTGGCAGAGGGCAAAGCATTCAGCCTTTGCCATCTGCGGGCAGACGGCAAAGAGCCTGCAGCCTTTGCCATCTGCTGGCAGACGGCAAAGAGCCTGCAGCCTTTGCCATCTGCCAGCAGATGGCAAAGTATGCCGTTAACCTCTAACGGAGTTAACCCCGTTAAGAGGCTTTGCCATCAGCCAGCAGATGGCAAAGCCACAGGCTCTTTGCCATCAGCCAGCAGATGGCAAAGAAGCCTTTACCGGCAGGGTTTCAGACGAACTGTTTGCCATCCGCTGGCAGATGTCAAAGCCTTTGCCATCCGCCGAACATGCCTTTGCCATCTGCCATGGCAGATGGCAAAGTGCCAGATTCCAGTAGTGCGTGCTGCTATTGGATATACTCTGGATGATCTTAAGGGCATTAGTCCCACACTATGCCAACATAAAATTAAATTGGACGAAGGCTCCAAACCAGTTAGAGATCCTCAACGACGGTTAAATCCTAAGATGAAAGAAGTGGTAAGAAAGAAGAAACTAAAGCTCCTTGAGGTAGGTATAATTCATCCCGTTGCTGATAGTGATTGGGTAAGTCCTGTCCATTCTGTCCCTAAGAAGGGAGGTATTACTGTCGTTCCTAATGATAAAGATGAATTGATCCCGCAAAGAATTATTACAGGTTATAGGATGGTAATTGATTTCCGTAAATTAAGTAAAGCTACTAAGAAATATCATTACCCTTTACCTTTTATTGATCAAATGCTAGAAATACTATCCAAACATACACATTTCTGCTTCCTAGATGGTTATTCTGGTTTCTCTCAAATACCGGTGTCAGCGGAGGATCAATCAAAAACTACTTTTACTTGCCCTTTCGGTACTTTTGCTTATAGACGTATGGCTTTTGGTTTATGTAATGCACCTGCTACCTTTCAAAGATGCATGATGGCTATATTCTTTGACTTTTGTGAAAATATTTGTGAGGTATTCATCGATGATTTCTCCGTTTATGGATCCTCTTTTGATGATTGCTTGAGCAACCTTGATCGAGTTTTGCAGAGATGTCAAGACACTAGTCTCGTCTTATATTGGGAAAAGTGCCACTTTGTGGTTAATGAAGGCATTGTCTTGGGGCATAAAATTTCAGAAAGAGGTATTGAAGTTGATAAAGCTAAAGTTGATGCTATTGAAAAGATGCCATGTCCTAAGGACATTAAATGTATAAGAAGTTTCCTTGGTCATGCCGGTTTTTATAGGAGGTTCATTAAGGACTTTTCTAAAATCTCTAGGCCTCTGATTAATTTATTGCAAAAAGATATTCCTTTTGTCTTTGATGATGATTGGGTAGAAGCATTTGAAATTCTTAAGAAAGCCTTGATCACTTCACCTATTGTTCAGCCACCTGATTGGAATTTACCCTTTGAAATTATGTGTGCGCTAGTGATTATGCTGTAGGTGTTGTTCTAGGGCTAAGAGTTGATAAGAAATTAAATGTTATCTAGTATGCTAGTAAAACTCTTGATACTGCCCAAATAATTTATGCTACTACTGAAAAAGAATTCTTAGCAGTTGTATTTGCTTGTGATAAGTTCAGACCTTATATTGTTGATTCTAAAGTTACTATTCACACTGATCATG
Source organism: Triticum aestivum (assembly GCF_018294505.1). Lineage (NCBI taxonomy): Eukaryota > Viridiplantae > Streptophyta > Magnoliopsida > Poales > Poaceae > Triticum > Triticum aestivum. Next base: position 639,988,264 of record NC_057813.1, read on the forward strand.
CTGGTATTAAATATCTTATGGAAAGTAAAGATGCTAAACCTAGACTTATTAGATGGGTTCTCTTTCTCCAAGAATTTGATTTGCATATTATTGATTGAAAGGGAGCTGAGAACCCCGTTGCAGACAACTTGTCTAAGTTAGAGAATGTTCTTGATGACCCAGTACCTATTGATGATAGCTTTCCTGATGAACAATTAGCGGTCATTAATGCTTTTCGTACTCCTCCATGGTATGCTGATTATGCTAATTACATTGTTGCTAAATTTATACCACCTAGTTTCACATACCAGAAAAACAAAAAAGTTCTTTTATGATTTTATACATTACTTCCGGGATGACCCACACCTTTATAAAGAAGTAGTAGATGGTGTTATTAGACGTTGTGTACCTGAGCATGAATAGGAACAGATCCTACGCAAGTGTCACTCCGAACCATATGGAGGACACCACGTTGGAGATAGATCTGCACATAAGGTATTGCAATCCGGTTTTTATTGGCCCACTCTCTTCAAAGATGCTCGTAAGTTTTTCTTGTCTTGTGATGAATGTCAAAGAATTGGTAATATTAATAGACATCAAGAAATGCCTATGAATTATTCTCTTGTTATTGAACCATTTGATGTTTGGGGCTTTGATTATATGGGACCTTTTCCTGCCTCTAATGGATATACACATATTTTAGTTGCTGTTGATTATGTTACTAAGTGGGTAGAAGCTATTCCAAGTAGTGCTGATCATAACACCTCTATTAAGATGCTTAAAGAAGTTATTTTTCCGAGGTTTGGAGTCCCTAGATATCTCATGACTGATGGTGGTTCACATTTTATTCATGGTGATTTTCGTAAAATGCTTGCTAAGTATGATGTTAATCATAGAATTGCATCTCCTTATCACCCACAGTCTAGCGGTCAAGTAGAGTTGAGTAATAGAGAGCTCAAATTAATTTTGCAAAAGACTATTAATAGATCTACGAAGAATTGGTCCAAGAAACTTGATGATGCATTATGGGCCTATAGAACTGCATATAAAAATCCTATGGGTATGTCTCCGTATAAGATGGTCTATGGAAAAGCATGTTACTTACCTCTCAAACTTGAACATAAGGCATATTGGGCTATTAAAGAGCTCAACTATGACTTCAAACTTGCCGGTGAGAAGAGGTTATTTGATATTAGCTCACTTGATGAATGGAGAACCCAGGCCTACGAGAATGCCAAGCTATTCAAAGAAAAAGTTAAAAGATGGCATGACAAAAGGATACAAAAGCGTGGGTTTAACGTAGGTGATTATGTGTTGCTATTCAACTCTCGTTTAAGATTTTTTGCAGGAAAACTTCTCTCTAAGTGGGAAGGTCCTTACGTTATTGAGGAGGTCTATCGTTTCAGTGCCATAAAAATCAACAACTTCGAAGGCACAAATCTGAAGGTGGTGAATGGTCAAAGAATCAAACATCATATCTCAGGTAATCCTATAAATGTTGAAACTAATATTATTGAAACCGTAACCCCAGAGGAGTACATAAGGGACACTTTCCAGAATGTTTCAGACTCCGAAAAGGATTAGGTATGTGGTACGGTAAGTAAACCGACTCCAAAACAATTCTAATGGCAATTTTTCTCCGTTTTGGAATATTTAAGAATTTTGGAAAGCAAGAAGTCATCTGAGAAGGACACGAGGCCTCCACGAGGGTGGAGGGCGCGCCCACCCTTACTAGGCGCGCCCCCTGCTTCGTGGGCATCTCGTGTGCCTCCCGGACTCCATTTTCTTGCACATTACTTCTTTTGGTCGGTAAAAATTCATTATATAATCTCCCGAAGGTTTTGACCACTGTATCACGCAAATATCCTCTGTTTTTATTTTGAGTTGTTTCTGTCGCAGATTTAGAGCAAGATGTCTTCTCAAGAGTCGGTCGAGGAGAGTCGGATGTCTCACCCGACGCCAGGTCCAGGAGCAAACCAGCGATGCTTATCACTTTGGACCATCAACGGAGGATGAGATGGAGGCCGACTTGAAAAGGATAGATGCCATGGAGGAGGATCAAGAACTTACCTCTCGCTTCCAAGCAGGATTCATGATGGGGGAACTACAGAGCTCAGCTATTCCAAACTCGGTCATCCCTTCCAATGTTAAATTTCTTTCTTATGAAAATATGAAAACGGGCGTCACTTGTTCTCCAGAAGCTATGCAGCATCCTTGGGTAAAAGGAGCTTTAGCCATCACGGGCAAGCTCCGCAAGGAAAATATGGACCTCAAACAACAAGTCAATAATCTCGAGGAGGAGAATCGTATCCTGAGGGGCATCATCGCCAAGAAGATCACAACACCAACTCTGAAGAAGGAGACATAATCACATGGGTATGGGCACTCCCCTTGGAAACTGCCAAGCTTGGGGGAGGTGCCCCGGTATCGTATCACCATCACACTCCTATCTTTACCGTTTTGCTTAGTTCGATCCTTTTAGTAATATCTTGATATAGTAGAATAAAGTTTTGGTATGATTTAGTTTTGAGTTTTGCTTTGTGATCTCTCTATGTTATCGAGTCCGTGAGCTTATAATAAAGATTAGTGTTGAGTCAAGGGCTTTGCTATCTTGCTATGATCTTGAGAAAATAGAAAGAATAAAAAGAATGAAAGAGTTCATATTGATCTTATGGATAATAATGACTTCACATATAAAGAGTATGAGGCTTAAAAGTTGTTGAGGGTTGACAAACATAGTTTTGGTCATCGTTGCAATTAATAGGAAGTAATAAAGAAAGAGAGGTTTTCACATATAAATATACTATCTTGGACATCATTAAGATTGTGAGCACTCATTAAGTATGACATGCTAAAGAGTTGATGTTGGACAAGGAAGACAACATAATGATTTATGTTTTCTCACATCTTAGTTAAAGTATATTGTCATGGATCATTCAAACATGTTGAGCTTGCCTTTCCCCCTCATGCTAGCCAAATTCCTTGCACCAAGTAGAGATACTACTTGTTCTTCCAAATATCCTTAAACCCAGTTTTGCCATGAGAGTCCACCATACCTACCTATGGATTGAGTAAGATCCTTCAAGTAAGTTGTCATGTTGCAAGCAATAAAAATTGCTCTCTAAATATGTATGACTTATTAGTGCGGAGAAAATAAGCTTTAAACGATCATGTGAATGGAAGTAATAAAAGCGATGGACTGCATAATAAAGGTTCATATCAACAGTGGCAATATAAAGTGATGTTCTTTTGCATTAAGATTTTGTGCATCCAACCCTAAAAGCACATGGCAACCTCTGCTTCGCTTTGCGAAGGGCCTATATTTACTTTATGTCTTTTACTTTATGCAACCTTTTTCATTTTATCCTTTGGCAAGCACCTCATGTTGGAAAGATCCTGATATATATATATCCAACTGGATGTAAGTTAGCATGAACTATTATTGTTGACATCACCCAAAGGTGAATACATTGGGAGGCGTTATAAGCCCCTATCTTTCTCAGTGTCCGATTAAAACTCCATAACCATAAGTATTGCATCAGTGGTAGCAATTGTAGAAGACTATATGATAGTTGAGTATGTGGAATTGCTGAAAAGCTCTATTCTTGACTCTTTCCAATGTTATGAAAAATTGCAATTGCTTCAATGACTGGGATTATAGTTTGTTAGTTCTCAATGAAGTTTCTGAACCATACTTGACATTGTGAATAGATTGTTACTTGAGTGTAAGAAATCATATAACAAAATCTATATATGTTGCTATTATAAGAATGATCATGATGCCCTCATGTTTGTATTTTATTTTTATCGACACCTCTATCTCTAAACATGTGGACATATTTTTTGATATCGGCTTCCGCTTGAGGACAAGCGAGGTCTAAGCTTGCAGGAGTTGATACGTCCATTTTGCATAATGCTTTTATATCGATATTTATTGCATTATGGGTTGTTATTACACGTTATGTCACAATATTATGGCTATTCTCTCTTATTTTACAAGGTTTATCATGAAGAGGGAGAATGCGGGCAGCTGAGATTCTGGCTGGAAAAGGAGCAAATATTGGAAACCTATTCTGCACAGCTCCAAAAGTCCTGAAACTCCACGAAAGTCATTATTGGAATTAATAAGAATTATTGAGCAAAGAAAATACCAGAGGGGGCCCACACCCTGGCCACGAGGGTGCCCCCCCTACTGGGCGCGCCCCCCTGTCTCGTGGGCCCCCTGGTGGCCCTCCGGTGCCCATCTTCTACTATATGAAGGCTTTTACCCTCGAAAAAATCATAAGCAATCTCACAGGACGAAACTCCGCCGCCACGAGGCGGAACCTTGGCGGAACCAATCTAGGGCTCCGGCGGAGCTGCTCTGCCGGGGAAACTTCCCTCCGGGAGGGGGAAATCATCACCATCATCATCACCAATGATCTATCATCGAGAGGGGGTCAATCTCCATCAACATCTTCACCAGCACCATCTCCTCTCAAAACCCTAGTTCATCTCTTGTATCCAATCTTGTATCAAAACCACAAATTGGTACCTGTGGGTTGCTAGTAGTGTTGATTACTCCTTGTAGTTGATGCTAATTGGTTTACATGGTGGAACATCATATGTTCAGATCCTTAATTCATATTCATACTCCTCTGATCATGAACATGAATATGCTTTGTGAGTAGTTACGTTTGTTCCTGAGGACATGGGTGAAGTCTTGCTATTAGTAGTCATGTAAATTTGGTATTCGTTCGATATTTTGATGAGATGTATATTGTCTCTCCTCTAGTGGTGTTATGTGAACGTCGACTACATGACACTTCACCATTATTTGGGCCTAGAGGAAGGCATTGGGAAGTAATAAGTAGATGATGGGTTGCTAGAGTGATAGAATCTTAAACCCTAGTTTATTCGTTGCTTCGTAAGGGGCTGATTTGGATCCACTAGTTTCATGCTATGGTTATGTTTACCTTAATACTTCTTTTGTAGTTGCGGATTCTTGCAATAGGGTTTAATCATAAGTGGGATGCTTGTCCAAGAAAGTGCAGTACCCAAGCACCGGTCCACCCACACACCAAATTATCAAAGTAACGAACGTGAATCATATGAGCATGATGAAAACTAGCTTGACGATAATTCCCATGTGTCCTCGGGAGCGCTTTTCTCATTATAAGAAATTGTCCACGCTTGTCCTTTGCTACAAAAAGGATTAGGCCACCTTGCATCACCTTATTTACTTTCATTGCTTGTTACCCGTTACAAATTATCTTACCACAAAACTATCTGTTACCTACAATTTTAGTGCTTGCAGAGGATACCTTGCTGAAAACCGCTTGTCATTTCCTTCCGCTCCTCGTTGGGTTCGACACTCTTACTTATAGAAAGGACTACAATAGATCCCCTATACTTGTGGGTCATCACTGATTTGGATCCATATGTTTCATGCTATGGTTAGGTTTACCTTAATACTTCTTTTCTTGTTGCGGATGCTTGCAATAGGGGTTAATCATAAGTGGGATGCTTGTCCAAGAAAGGGCAGTACCCAAGCACCGGTCCACCCACATATCAAATTATCAAAGTAACGAACCTGAATCATATGAGCGTGATGAAAACTAGCTTGACGATAATTCCCATGTGTCCTCAGGAGCGCTTTTCTCTATATAAGAATTTGTTCAGGCTTGTCCTTTGCTACAAAAAGGATTGGGCCACCTTGCTACACCTTATTTACTTTCATTGCTAGTTACCCGTTACAAATTATCTTACCACAAAACGATCTGTTACTTATAATTTCAGTGCTTGCAGAGAATACCTTACTGAGAACCGCTAGTCATTTCCTTCTGCTCCTTGTTGGGTTTGACACTCTTACTTATCGAAATGAATATGATAGATCCCCTACACTTGTGGGTCATCAAGACTCTTTTCTGGCGCCTTTGCCGGAGAATGAAGCGCCTTTGGTAAGTGGAACTTGGTAAGGAAAAATTTATAGTGTGCTAAAATTTACTGTCACTTGTTACTATGGAACATAATCGTTTGAGGGGCTTGTTCGGGGTATCTTCACCCCGACCTGTTGAGCAAAGAGTTGCTCCTCAACCCACTGAACCTACTGAAAATGTTTACTTTGAAATTCCTTCGGGTATGGTAGAGAAACTGCTAGCTAATCCCTTTACAGGAGATGGAACATTGCATCCTGATTTACACCTAATCTATGTGGATGAAGTTTGTGGATTATTTAAGCTTGCAGGTATGCCCAATGATGTTGTCAAGGAGAAGGTCTTCCCTTTATCTTTGAAGGGAGATGCATTGACATGGTATAGGCTATATGATGATATAGGATCATGCGACTACAAACAGTTGAAATTAGAATTCCATCAGAAGTTTTATCCTATGCTTCTTGTTCATCGTGATCGTAATTATATATATAATTTTTGGCTTCACGAAGGAGAAAGCATCGCTCAAGCTTGGGAAAGGCTTAAGTCAATGTTATATTCGTGCCCCAATCATGAGCTCTCAAGAGAAATGATTATTCAAAAAATTTATGCTCGGCTTTCTCTCAACAATTGCTCCATGCTCGATACTTCTTGTGTTGGGTCTTTTATGATAAAGACTATTGAATTCAAATGGGATTTATTGGAAAGAATTAAATGCAACTCTGGAGATTGGGATCTCCACGAAGGTAAGGAGTCAGGTATCATATATTTACTAACTGAAGGCACCATACGAGGCTCCACGTTAATCCTATCGTAAGATCGTTAAATATACGGCTAGGATAAGAAAAGATCTATACTAACAGTCTTATGAGATTACGGTACAAATAAAACGTGTCTTTGCACAGTTTCTAAAATAAACACGTTCAATCCAGCCATGAAGCCAAGGCATTAAAAACCCCACTCTAACAAGTCTCCATAGAGGATAGACTCCATAAAAAATAGAGAATATACCCTGTCCTATTATAAAAAAGGTAAATCAGCCAAAAAAAGAGCCCTCACGCTATGAAAATTGAGAGCCATAGTCACGGTAGTACAAGTTCCAATAAATAACATGCCTTCTCCATTTGGAATAACGAAGAAGAAAAAAGGTACGTACAAACATGTGTCTTTTCCTCATGCAAAAAAATGAGTGCAGACCCCAGTTTTCAAATGTATAGAAATCATTCAGCTTGAAGAAAATAAAAAAAAAATACAAAAGCAGTCCATACACCTCACATTAAAAATAAACATATGTCTGATTTATTATTTTTAATCCAAACATACAAAAAGAAGTACCAGTCAATTAAAATAAAATAAATCAGACACACGTACACAAGTCTCTCGGTAATGACTCCTACATATCATCATCGCCTAGGTTATTAATTTAACATATGAACACACCTAATTGTGATACGAGAAGGAAAATATGAATAAATGTCACCAATCAAAAAATATCGATCTTATCTATTTATATGTATACTAATTAGAGACTCACTAGAAATTACTATGTTCATTAGAAATTACCAACCGTCTATCTGGTGGAACCAAATTATTACAGTCGAGATCAATCAATAAAATCATTGGCAAAGAAAAGCGCTTGAAAGGCCCATAATTCTTTCTCGGTCGCTCAAATTGAAGTAAAAAAGAAAAACCCTAGATTTATTATTACTAATTAGAAGCACCAACAGAAGCTCTACGTTCATCCTAAAAAATAAGATTGTTCTCACTTTGATCTCCTTATTAGTTAATGACAACCCTGAGATGTACTACAAAGTTCATGTGTAGTTTCCCACATGTACCTCCTTAAGAGAATTTTTTACTTTAGCCATTAAATTAAAAAATTAATGGTCAAGATATGTTATAAGGCCCTGCCTTATTAGAAAAAACCACGCACATAAAGGATTAAACCTACATGTATGTATATGCAAACAAAAGAGAAACGAGGTCTCACCACGTACATATAAGAGATTAAACTGACATGTTCACAGAAAAAGATAGAAAAATGAATTTAGCCACTAGATTAACAAAATTAATGGTCAAGACACAAAGAAAAGAGAAAAGAGGTTTCAGCATTTACATTATATATTCCACGTTCAAAAACAAAAAAGTCCTGCAAAGCGTGTGCCTTCTCATTGCAAAAGAAAAAAAAGACACATACAACAAAAAGAATCTTCATGCACCACGCTAAAAGAATCTTGCCACATGGATCCAGTTAATAAATACATGTATGCTGCTACTATGAAAGGAAAGCTTCATTAAAAGCAATACTGGATGCTTAAGCAACATAAATGAAATATGATGCTTCTAATAAATGTGTTTATTATGTGTTACCATTGGTTGAATAACTTAGAATCTCGCCAGTTCTATGATATCTAAAATTTAAATTCTTGCATCTTACATGTTAATATAATTAATTAATAATTATGTACTCCTACAATAGCTAGGCCGTGCAGGTGCACGGGTTGATGACTAGTGACACCTAAGTATGATTGTGTTAAATCTTTTATGAATACCGATGCTTTTCATGGATTTAGCACTAAATATGGATTTGACTATGAGATAGTAGCTTCCTTCTATGAATCATTTGCTACTCATGTTGACCTCACTAAGGAGAAGTGGTTTAAATATAATCGCCCCACTAAAGTAAAAGTAGTTGCACCTATTAAAGTTGAAGAAAAGACTATCACTTATAATGATCCTATTGTTCCTGCCACTTATATTGAGAAACCACATTTCCCTGTTAGGATAAAGGATCATGCTAAAGCTTCAATTGTGGTTCGTAAGAGTAATACTAAAACATATACACCACCTGAGCAAATTAAAGTTGAACCTAGTATTGTATGGTTAAAGATCTCTTGGCTGATAATATTGATGGGCATGTTATTTATTTCTGATGCAACTGCTAGAATTGCTAGACCTGATGCTAAGAAACATAGATCTGTTGTAGGCATGCATGTTATTTCTGTTAAAATAGGAGATCATTTTTATCATGGCTTATGTGATATGGGTACTACTGCTAGTGCAATACCTCATTCCTTATACAAAGAAATTATGCATGATATTGCACCTGCTGAGATAGAAGAAATTGATGTTACAATTAAGCTTGCCAATAGAGATACTATTTCACCAATTGGGATTGTTAGAGATGTTGAAGTCTTGTGCGGGAAAGTTAAATATCCTGTTGATTTTCTTGTTCTTGGTTCCCCACAAGCTAACTTTTGTCCCATCATATTTGGTAGACCCTTCTTGAACACTGTTAATGCTAGGATAGATTGCGAAAAGGTTGTTGTTACTATTGGTTTGGGAGATATTCTCATGAGTTTAACTATGCTAAATTTTGTAGACAACCCCATGATAAAGAATTGCCTAGTAAGGATGAAATTATTGCTCTTGCTTCTATTGTTGTACCTCCTAATGATCCTTTAGAACAATACTAGATGACCCGGTGCGCCAAATGGTGCAGAGACCCATTTGAAACCATGTTCGTGTTGAGAAATATTTGCCTTTTTAGTAATTTTATGTTTGATCAAGGATAGAGAACATGTCAAACCCAAAGTGTTTTGAACGTATATTTGGACAATGTGCCATTTGGATCTATGTTATCCAAGTAAGGTGCAAGGTCCAAATTCAAGCATCAAGGGTAATGATTCTAAACCTTTTGTAACAGAAACGTTTGCATTTGTTAGTAACTTCCAGTTTTAGCACTGAGGGTAATAATTCTAAACCTTTTATAAAAATTAAGGAATACCTATGTTCAAACTATATACCATGTGAAGCTAATTCAAACTGTGCAAGTTGAAATATTTAGAGACCGATCATAAAATTGCCGGCTCCACTCTACTGTAATGTGAGGGCCAGCTTGCTGCACCTTCCCCACATAATTGGCCAGAAGGTATTTTAAAATTTTGAATTGTCTACATTAGTATTTCTTAGACACCATATAGGAGATGAGAGAACAGTAAAAAAATTGTTAAATGAAAACTATGTACCTTAGCTATCTAAGGCTTATGAAAACTGCAATCTTTGAAAGAGGAAAACAACATTAGAAATCTTAATGTTCCTGGTCCTGAATAGTGTATTCGTCTAAATATCTAGTTGATCACCCGGTGCAAAGTAAAAAACTTCTCATGATATACCACTGGGAACCTAAAAGCAAGTGATCACACATACAAACATTCCAAGGGAAAATGCGTAAACTCACAACTCAAACAAATTACTAACAGGACCATGTATGATTTTGCAGCTTAGAATCTACATAAAACAGAACAGTGCAGGTAACCTCTACCTAAATCTCACTACTAACTTTATTCAAACATTTATTCCTAGATCATCCGTACTCCTTCTATGTACAAATCATTCAATATCTCTGCCTAAATCAATGCCAATGCATGCACATGCACAAGTCTGAACTAAACAACATATATGATATAGCATAATTATATGATCTAAAATAGATGCATGATCAGGGGAGGCGGATGGTGAAGCCAAAGATGAGCAACTGAGATTGGGGACCAACGACCGGCGAGCAGCAACCCATAGTGATGGCCGGCTCCATTCAACCATGATGCACTAGTAGAAAAAGGACCTAATATGAGTAACATTAGTACCGGTTTGCATATGAGCCGGCACAAATGCGTCCATTAGTGCCGGTTCAAATGACTAGGCGGGAGGAGACCTTTAATACCGGTTCATTGCGAATCTTTAGTACCGGTTCGTGCCACGAACCGGTACTAAAGATGCTGGTCGGGCACCAGCATTTTTTGTACCGGTTCGTGGCACGAACCGGTACTAAAGAGGTTGTGGCAGGGGCTATTTTTAGTCCCACATCGCTCCCTTAGCAAGAATTTGACCATCTTAAATATGTTACTTCTCAAACTATCATAAGCATTTGGTCTTCATTGAACTCTATGTGTAGGATCTGAGGGTGCAATAGGAGTCTTCGCCAGTTCATAAATCGGTGGTAGATTCCTATTGATAATTTAGATTCTATACAAAAAGATCATTGATGACCAATGTATTTTTTATGTACTCTTCTGTAGCAGTAGCGCGTTTTGGCTGAAAGGCGGTACTGATCAATGTATTTTTTCTGTGTTACTTCTCAAACTATATAAAAAGGAAGGAGAAGAAGAACCAGAAGAAGAAGAAGATGAAGAAGAAGAAGAAGAAGAAGAAGAAGAAGAGGAAGAAGAAGAAGAAGAAGAAGAAGCAGAAGAAGAAGAAGAAGAAGAAGAAGCAGAAGAGAGTAAGAAGAAGAGGAAGAAGGAGAAGAA
>NC_057813.1:640011204-640012512 GCF_018294505.1 Triticum aestivum
ACACATATACACACACTACACACATACACACACACACACACACACATTTTTTACTTATTTTCTATTTTCTGTTTTCTGTTTTTTAGAAAATTTAATTAGATATTAATTAGCTAGGTATGTGAGATTTGAACTAGTTGAATAATTAATATAACTAGTTTATTTTTAGTAAGAAAATTATCGAACTAATTTATTTAGGTATATGAGATTTGAACTAGTTGAATAATTAATATAACTAGTTTATTTTTAGTAAAAAAATTGTCGTATCTGAGATTTGATTATCTAATTAAAATATTATAGTTAGATATATATTTGAACTAGTTTATTTTTAGTAAATATTTAGTTGAACTAGTTGAATTAATATATAGAACTAGTTTATTTTTAGTAAATGCTTAGTTGAACTAATAGAATTAATATAACTAGTTTATTTTTAGTAAATGCTTAGTTGAACTAACTGAATTAATATAACTAGTTTATTTTTAGTAAATGCTTAGTTGAATTAATAGAATTAGTTGAATTAATTGAATTAGTAAGTGTTTAATGTTTCGCCTAATATGAACATAGGAAATGTCGTCTGACGACGGAAAAAATTTCGGTATGTGCACATACTGTGAAGACGAGCGCGGCCAGTGCGGCAGAAATTTCCTTGTTGATGGTAGGCGATTCAGCATCAAGCTGGATGAGACTTTCGAATTCGATACAGTAAGTCACAAGGACAAGTCTGTTTTCGTAATTAAGCATGACTTATATATGCTTCATTTGCCTGACTTATAATTTTTAATTTTCACTATTCTACTAGCGCATCCCATGCCATGCAAGAATTTTTGTCTTGGATAAGATAGGTTTTAAAGATATGGAAACTATGGAGGTAAAGAGAGCTTACCTGAAAACTGAGCATGATGGTTATACTTTCAACGTCAAAGTATACAATGCACACACGTACACCTATTTTGAATGCAAAACTTGGCAAGCACTATGCAAGGCTTATGCATTTGAGCCTGATATGGTTATCACCTTTGATATTCGTCCGGAAGATGATATTGAAGGTAATAGAGACATATGGGTCGATGTGCAGACGCCTCCAGTTCTACCATTATGTGAGTTCTTCTCAAATATATTTTTGTCTTTGATATTGCTTATTTCAAAAATAACTGACAACTAATTTCTATTGACAGCTTATCTCCATTCAACCAAACATGTCCGGCGCTTGGTAGACAGGACCTTCTACTGTCCCGGAGCTGAACTAAACTGCGAGGAGATAAGTCATTATGTTTCATGGCTTGAGGATCTTCATACTGTCAAGACAAAAAA
>NC_057813.1:640013117-640013788 GCF_018294505.1 Triticum aestivum
AATAGAAGAAAATAAATACTATTCAGAAATAAATAGAAGACAAAAATAAAGCAGAAAAGGAATAACTATATAAAAAAATTACTGAAAAATAAATAGAAGAAAATAAATAATGCAGAAAAGAAAATAATTTATAAAAAACATGTTGGGGCGCTGCCCAGTGGGCCTGCCAGACCTTGGGTGTGCAAATACATGCCCAGTAGGGCCAGCAGGCTCACAGGGCAGCGCACCCTAATTAGGCCTAGAAGCCTGCTATATAGAGGAGTTCGTAAGGGCAGCCGTGGCTGGGTTTATAAACCAGTGAGGCTGCCCTTCGCTCGGCGAGGTGGGACTAAACGTAGCGCACTGCGGGGTGGCAGCGCACAGGCATTAGTACCGGTTGGAGCCTCCAACCGGTACTAATGTGTTGCCCTTTAGCACCGGTTGGAGCCACCAATCGGTACTAAAGGCCCACGTTTCGCGCCACTTGGGCTGGCCAAAATTGGCCTTTAATACCGGTTGGAGCCACCAACCGGTACTAAAGGCCCATCCTATATATATGGCACTTACGTAATTCAGTTATCGTCGCCAGTCGTTCCACTTCTCGCGCGCGCGAGTCTCGATCTCGACGATGCCGACGCCGCCGCGCCGCCGTGCCCTCGCCCTCGCCGCCCCCGCCGCCCGTCGTCGTCGTC
>NC_057813.1:640014816-640029544 GCF_018294505.1 Triticum aestivum
ATGCTTAGTTGAACTAGTTGAATTAATATATAGAACTAGTTTATTTTTAGTATATGCTTAGTTTGAACTAGTTGAATTAATATAACTAGTTTATTTTTAGTAAATGTTTAGTTGAACTAGTTGAATTAATATATATATATAGAACTAGTTTATTTTTAGTAAATGCTTTAAACTAATTGAATTAATATAACTAGTTTATTTTAGTAAATGCTTAGTTGAATTACTAGAAGTAGTTGAATTAATTGAATTAGTAAGTGATTAATGTTTCGCCTAATATGAACATAGGAAATGTCGTCTGACGACGGAAAAATTTTCATTATGTGCGATTACTGTGAAGACCAGCGCGGCCAGTGCGACAGAAATTTCTTTGTTGATGGTAGGCGATTCAGCATCAAGCTGGCTGAGACTTTCGAATTCGATACAGTAAGTCACAACGACAAAGTCTGTTTTCGTAATTAAGCATGACTTATATATGCTTCATTTGCCTGACTTATAATTTTTAATTTTCACTATTCTACTAGCGCATCCCGTGCCATGCAAGAATTTTTGTCTTGGATAAGATAGGTTTCAAAGATATGGAAACTATGGAAGTAAAGAGAGCTTACCTGAAAACTAAGCATGATGGTTATACTTTCAACTTCAAAGTATACAATAAACACGCATACACATATTTTGGATGCAAAACTTGGCAAGCACTATGCAAGGCTTATGCATTTTAGCCTGGTATGGTTATCACCTTTGATATTCGTCCGGAAGATGATATTGAAGGTAATAGAGACATATGGGTCGATGTGCAGACGCCTCCAGTTCTACCATTATGTGAGTTCTTCTCAACTATATTTTTGTCTTTGATATTGCTTATTCAAAAATAACTGACAACTAATTTCTATTGACAGCTTATTTCCATTCAACCAAACATGTCCGGCGCTTGGTAGACAGGACCTACTACTGTCCCGGAGCTGAACTAAACTGCGAGGAGATAAGTCATTATGTTTCATGGCTTGAGGATCTTCATACTGTCAAGACAAATTTTCTTCCTGCACTTAGAAATGTGAGTACTCAAAACGTGCGACCAATAGTGATGGTATTGAACTACGGTCACATCTATTTAGGAATGATGGTAAGGTATTTACTATTTGTCCTCAGTGCATATTTTGCATACATAATTTTTTTTGCTAAACTTTCATTGCTAAGTATATTAATTAAGTACTATACAATGTTCTTCAACAGGGACTCCCAATGATAGTTGTGCCTCAGGGGATCGAGACTAAAGGTCAGATGTCAATTGTTAGCTTACGGCCAAGATATCCTGCATTGCACATGAATGCATTCAGGATTTCTAGAAGCGATGAATGCTTAATAGTGAAAGATTGGAGGAAAAATGTTAATGATCGCAGAGAAGTACTAGGGGGCAGCAATGAGAAGCGCAGCCCACGATTAGGAGACAGGTTCATCGGCATGCTCCAGTATGATCAATCAGGAGAGCTATACATGTTCTATGCTATTTTACCACAGAGAGAGTAGCTAGCAGGAGTGATTTAGCTAGTTCTTCATGCCGCTCTTAATTAGTACTTGTCCTTTCATGTCCGTGTTCTTCGTTCTGAACTTAAGTGATTTGCTTTTGTGGTGTTATATATATATGAACGCTTATAATATCATGACAATCATGTTGAACTCGATCGATAATATTTTTGCTTCTGGTATACAAGTGAATGTTTCTTCTTTAAGCTAGTAGTGCTTGTGGTGATTAGATAGCTAGTTAATTATTATATCATTTAATGAAAGAAACCGCAGATTAGTTTCAGCTGGATGAATCCTACCTAGCTAAGTTATCAAGTATATGCCATATCCGTATATATTATATAGTTGATCAAGTATAATATGGATATGGCATATACTCTAGCTAGCTAGCTATATATAGAGATATCCAATAATGCATCCAGTCGAAACTAATCCGTGGTACTTTCACCTAATGATTTAACAACTCATTATAATGTAAAACAATCACTAAATTAAATTGAAAACACAAAATTAAAAAAAAAACAAAAAAAACACCCAAACATTTAGTACCGGTTGGTGTTACCAACTGGTACTAATGCTCTCCACGCAAACGGGCCTGGCTCGTGCCACGCGGTGGCACTTTAGCGCCGGTTCGTGACGAACCGGTACTAAAGGCCGGGGACCTTTAGTCCCCACTCTTTAGTGCCGGTTCGCCAACCGGCACTAAAGGCCGTCACAAACCGGCACTGAAGCCCGGTTCTGCACTAGTGACGCGAGCAACACCGGATCTCCGGCCTGGCTGCTCCTTCCCCATGCCCGTCCTACTCATCCTCCCATGCTTCTCCAATCTCCACGCCAAGCATGAAGACCACACCAGCCAGGCTCTCTTATGGCAACGACCTGCGCCCGATCCAGAATCACGATATGTGGCGACGCCGGATCGAGAACGCGGGGAGACGCTGTCCTGTGGGGAAGAGAAAGAGTATAACATGGTACAAAATAAAGTAGTCATTTTTCATGTAGTGAAACTTTAGTTTTGGGCAAGATGAACAAAAATAAAAATATAACTAATGCAACAAAAGAACCACATATGGAGGCACTCAAGTAGACAGACAACAGTTCAAACAAACCCAAAAATATATCATTGTTCACCTTAAATCTTTGGAGGTTTAAACTGCTAGTTGAACTGAAAGGCACCGTTGCTAGGTGACAAAAAACTCAGTACGCTCTGCAATAATTTGATATGATAAAAACCAGTTGGATAAAGACCAAAAAATGTTCAGCAATAACATGGAAACATTTGATGGTGTGTCTTTTTGAGCACATATACCTCACTTGCCTTCTTACGCTTTCTCTTCTTCACAAATAAAATGCTAGATCGCTTTCTCTGCTTCATAAATAAAGTGCCTGCTCACCAATAGATATCATACTTTTACCCTGCTACACATTTCTTATGGATGAGCTTTTACCAATTGAAATTCTGGAAGAGACTGCAATCTTGGACAGTCGCAGTCGTTATATCTTAGATTAATCTTAGATTTCCTCTTCCATGCATCTCACTACCGAGATCCGGTTTGAGAGCATCTTTCTTATATCACTCCTCGTGTGGCTTCCATACTTTTGGAATGAGCAGAATAGTACTCGAAATCCTTTTAGCACATCTTCAATGTCGAACAGAACAACGATTGATTTAATGATGTCTTTGCTCCAAAAAGAACAGTCAATGTTATCTAAGGCTGTCCGTTCTCCTTCTGTGAAGTGCATTTGCTCGGTCATCAACTTGGTTTAAAGAAATGATTGAGAGGCAGAGTAGGACCAGAAATAATGCAGTTCATCATCTTGAAAAATAAAAAAGGCTTTCCTTCAGACCAGTACATTGTCCCCGAGAAAAGAGACTTACAGTCAATATATAGCAACCAATTTGTTGAGCCAATAATCAGCACATATACTTTTCAACATTTAATTGCTATCTAATAAAAAAACTGATTGGCAGGGACATGAAAAATATGATTACTTGTTGTCCATGTGCAAAAAGAATGCAAGATTGGTATCTATTTTGGCAGTGGCGCAGACGGGGGTCGGCAGGGGACCTGCCCCCCTAATCAGTGATTTGCTCCTAAATTTCCTACAAACAGTGCTTTTTATATATTTTTTCTCTCTAACGGGCCCTCCTGAACATGCAAGTTCAATGAATCCTGCCCCCATTACTGTATATCGATCAACCTATAGCACATTTTACATCCTGAAAGAACTGAATAAACATGCTTGCCGAGTAATGCACATTTTATATGTGGTGCGGAACCTATCTGGCAACTATAGGAGGTCGCCGATTTTAGATTATCATTATGAAATAAATCTATGACCACACATATTGATGGTATTGACTCGTTGAATAATTTTGCTGGGGGTAGCAGGCAAAGATGTTACACCACAATAGGGTTAATGCAAGTTAAGCCAGTGGAAATAGACTATGCAGACATCTAGAAACAGAGAACAATGTAACAAGCTGTAACGATGTATCCAAAAAGGGTATCCGTAGGTGAGATCACCTCTACAATCATAATATACCACACTACTCTGAAATCTGGACACAAGTTGACCATGAACATATATGAGGCCCAGCATAAAGATAACATGAAGAATCTCTAGAAAAGTGTCACTAAAAAATACATCTTGTCAAAAGAAACAGCCCAAAACCTGTAGAGAAAAAAAATCTAAAGACAAGTCGAAAGAATAATGTGACGAGCGAAAGGACAGAAGAGGATGGAAGAAGAACAAACGTCAAACACACGAACGGAGCAGAGGAAGCTACCCCATCGCCGTAGACAAAATAAAACAATCGCCGACTGAGATGAACAAAGAACTGGCGCGTGTGCCGGTATCGTTGCTCTGGATGCAGAGCTGACAAGATGTAGGGCAATGATAGATGTTAATAGCACAAAAAACATTTAGCCAACCTCACTAACAATGTAGTAATTTACTAAAGACACTCAAACAACATTAGCGCCTATGCTGTAGGAGTATGCGCATATAACATCTTCAATAGTTACATAAACCAAGGAAATCAAGTTCAGTACATATACAACGTGGCACAGTAGCGGCTAGGCAAGCTTCCATGGACCGAACAGTGATTCTGATGTACAAATATGAGATGTCCAGCTCTGGTTTGAGACTCGGTAGTATCTTAGCGTACACAGAATCAATCATAATGTCAACCAAGATAAAGTACTTCTGAGTTTTGGTAAGCAAAGAACAAAATAACATGTAAATGTTGGCAAGAACATAAGGGTATGAAATCATGAGATGCCATCTGGATTAATAAAAGCTAGGAAAGGAGTTTCACTCTGATGTTTTTATTTCCATACCTCTAGAGTCGTTGACATCAAGTTCTATTCTCTCTTCCTTTGTGTGAGACTGCATAATAAAGTCAGATTCATACATGAGCTTTTCTACATGCATAACTAAACAAAGAAAGTAAAGGGGGAATGGAAAACATGAATCATATATACCTAGCGGCATGTCTAGAAGCAACAATCACATTCCTTGTGGTGTTCGAAGTGTTGCCAATTGCAGTGCACATGTTAAAATATCAAATTGCAGACTACACAAGTAACTTCAATAATTAAGAGCTTGTGGAACTTCGTTCTTTATTGCATCAAGTTAACAATGTATATAATTACAAAATTGAAATTGCATATATTGATCCTATAGATCTGAAGAAAATAAGGTTCTCCTGTGAGGACAAAACTACAACAATCATGGTGAGGTAATCAAGAAATTAGTACAAAAGCCTCAAGCTGGTCCGTTATAGAACTCAGCTACATCGTCATCTGTTGCTGTTGCGGTCTCGTCGTTGGGAAGAACTGCTAGTTGATCCTCAGCTTGTCTCTGGCTCACCCGGCCATCATTGTCCTGGGCAAGGCAGAGGACAACAACGACAATAGTCCATCGAGGTCAGAGTAGGGGCAACGGATCGGATTTCTGAAACTGAAGTGCACCAAAAATAATAATCTAAAATCATAAATAGGGACAGGCCAACAGATGATCTCTTAATTCGATAAGAATCACCAATCCCAGAAATTTTGACATAATTATCAAGGAAGCTGATTCTGACGATTTCCTCCAAACAAGGCTGGGGTGGGGGTTGGGGTCGCTGTCGTGTGGGGGAGAGAGAGGAGGAGCTGCGCCTGCCGCCTCTCGCGAAGAAGAGGTTGGAGCCCCCTGCGGCTGCTGCTCCCCTACACCAGATCAATGTCGCGCTCGATGGCTCGAGAGGTCCCCGATGGCCGGTGCCTCTGTCACCGCCGCTCCTCCCTCCACCGCCGACCTCCCCTACTGGCCATCCTTCTCCATGGCAACGGCTGGTTTGAGGCGGGGGAGCGGAGCAGGGCCTCTCCTTCCTCTTCTCCTCCTGCCCTCGTCTCCTTCCTCTTCTCCTCATGCCCCTGTCTCCTATTTGTCCATCCCTCTCCCTCTCTCATGGTGGGGGAGTCAATCCCTCTCTCTCGTGGTGGGGGGAGGCAGAGGGGCCGGGGAAAGAGGTGGAGAGCGTGGATGAATCCGATGACTGCGCCGGGAGTGGAGAGGGGGGAGGGATGCGGCGCTTCGCCGGAGGAGATGGGCGCGAGTGGCGGGGGCTGGCCGGGTGGAGGAGGTGTGGCGGCGGCTGGGTGGGTGGAGGAGACGACGGCAGCGGGGCAGGGATGCGGGCATGGTCTAGCTGGGGTTTGGAGGGAGAGAGAGGAGAGGGGCGCGGCGCGAGTGCGGGATGGGCAGAAGGCTAGGTTACCTCCACTGGAACGGCTGCCTTTTATATGCCCGGATGTGAAATGACGAAAATGCCCTCGGCGGGGCACGAAATAACAGGCGGTGGCACGAGCGATTTAAAAGCGACGTGGCTGCCTTAGTTGTGACTACCACTCTAGCAGGGTTTATATGTTCAATTTGCTAGACCATGAAAATGATATGTTTATGAATGAAAGAAGGGAGATAGATGAAGTATTCTTTAAACATGCACCTATTTTGAAACACAACTTGCCTATTGAAATCCTAGGGGATCCTCCATCACCCAAGGGTGATCCCGTGTTTGAGCTTAAACCATTACCTGATACTCTTAAATATGCTTATCTTGATGAAAAGAAGATATATCCTGTTATTATTAGTGCTAACCACTACTAGGAAAAGGCCTACTAATGGCGCACCTAATTTGGCCATTAATGGCGCATCAGTGGTGCGCCATTAGTGCCACGCCATTAGTATATTTTACTAATGGCGCACCACTGGTGCACCATTAGTATCTGGTATACTAATGGCGCACCAGAGGATGCGCCATTAGTACATACAACAATGCGCCATTAGTATGCCTCCCAGGGGGCCATGTATACCCAGGTGCTTCGGCATACTAATGGCGCACAACAGCAAGATGCGCCATTAGTAACTTCGGCATACTAATGGCGCACTGTCTGATGATGCGCCATTAGTATCCTTTGGCATACTAATGGCGCACTGTGGTGTGATGCGCCATTAGTATGAATATTAGGTTTTTTTTTAATTTTTTATTTTCTGTTTTTTGCACAGGTTACAAAATGTATAAATGGACAAAATATAGACAGCACACATCAACAACAGATTCATCGAATACAATAGAAGATTAGTCTCTGAATACAATTCATCATATTAGTCTCCGAATTGAAAAGACCGAACAAAGATAGAACATTATATTACAAGTCTCGAGACCGCGAGTAGCGAGTTTGTCTTCACATTACAAGTCGATATCGATCATCTAAACTACCATCACATAGAAGAGAGTTGCGGTCATCACGATGAGCATCATCACGATGAAACTCGTCTTCATCCGGTTCCTCCAACACTCCCTCCCCTCTCCCGCTAGATAGCGGGCGTATCTAGATTTGGCCTCGGCCCTAGTGGTGTACCCTTTGTAACTGTTACCGCTGAATCGGTGAACCTGTCTCCAACACTCCTCCCAGTCGTCGTAGACTCCGGGAACCTTACCCTTGTACACGACATACGTCGGCATCGCTATGCACTAGCCAAACGAAATGTTAGTACCAATTCACAGACAATACATAAGCAATATATAAGTATGCAACAGAACGATCGGAAGAGAAAAGCAAGACATTAATAGCATCGATTACATCTAAGTTGAACGACTCTCGAAACCAAAGAGACATACTACAAGTTCATTAAAGTTTAATTACAACATGAGCCAATCGATGTTTCAGAACTAGACACAGCATCACTGCTTTCGACTCGACTCAAGGGACCGGAGCGTGGATGAAGCCGCCGTCTATCGTGGGAGTCATGAAAGAACGGGCGTTGTCAGCCTGCATTTGTAGCATTGTGTCGATGTCACTGTTGGACGGTTGATTTCTGAGGTAGAACTGCCCCGAGGTACGAAGGACATCTTGATGGATGATTTCCGCAAACTCCGACTGGATGCCAAAGAATTCTTGTCGGAGGTCCGCGTCCTAGATTTCCGACACGCTCTTTGCCCAATCTTTGAGTTTACTCGGTAGCAGAAGTTGATGATGGTCCCGTACGATCGCCCGCATGTGATGGATGGCGTAGTAGGCACCCTTCTGACCGCCAGGCGGCTGCTTGACGCAGCAGAACATCGTATTGTGGGAGAACACATGCTTGCCGTACTTACGAATAGGCCTGCTGAAGGTGCCTCCAGATTTGGCGTAGCCGGGGAGAACATCATCAAGAACCTTCTTGACATTTGTGTAGTCTACGTTCGACTGACGGTCCGGCTCGAAATACGTGGCCATGGAATATTTGGGGCTTAGGAGGATGAGCGTACAATGTGTGTCACTGCAGAAAACACGGAATGTTAAAAGAAAAACGATCGAAATCTAAGAATTCATATGTTACGGGCCGGTTGAGGGGAGGACTTACTCGGGAAAGTAAGGCACGAGGAAGTTATCCTTATCTTGGTTTGCTAGAATGGCGCCTTCGAGGTAAGAACTCGTGACTTGCCGGTCCCCAGCGCTGCCCAAGATCTTGGCACGCATGTAGAAGGGGTTGACTATCACGATGTCCGGGGTCTTGTCGCGAATGATCCGCATCTCCATACTCAGCGAAAATAGCCGAACGAAGGTGTAGTGCAGCGGATGAAGGTTCATCATAGCGTGGATGTCATCAAACCGCAGGACGATCGTACGCCCGATGGAGTTATCCACAAAGCCCTTGCCCTCTGGCACCTTGGCCGCGAAAACCGGGTATGCCACATCCTTCTCTCTGAGACGCCGCTTCTCCAAAGAAAGAACACTGTCATGCAGACTCCGCATAGCACCGGTTGCAGCATTGAGCATATTTGTCGGTAGCATCGCCCTACCCGCCACATGCACCCTCCTCGAGATATCCTCAGTTGAAGGTGGCCCGTCCTAAGCACAGATCGTACTCGGTGCCGGCTGGCTCGCACCCTTGTTAGTCTTTCTTTTGCGTGCCTTCTTCTTCTCCTGTAATGGGACCGAGTTCTGCTCACAGACCGCCTTCTTGAGTGTGTTTGGGCTGATAATATTTCGCACCTCGCCTATCTGAGGCTCGGTGAAGTCGGCAGCTGGAGGCGTCTCCTGAGAGCTGAACGGCAGACGGCGCCTGTTGCAACTTGGCTTCTCCGCGGTACCAGCTAGATCGCGCATGTCTTTTGTTGGGTTGGGTTCTTGAGAAGGAGCCCCCATGAAGTCGCCATCGTACCCATGTTCGGCAAAGTACTGATCGACGTTGCCAAATGTATCGTCGTCGTAGTCGTTCTGATCCTGTGCCATATGCATGTTTGGATCCAGTGGCATAGGGATGTCCGACACCATTGCGGCGGTCTTGCCATGGGGCCGACTTGGCACTGGCACGACTGGCGGTGTTGTCTTTGGGGTGGTGTCCCCCGCCCCCAAACGAATCTGGCTCCTCGGCGAAAGCAGGGGCCAGCTCCGGCAGGCGCAGAGGGTCATCACGTCATCATCATCGGCCCCGACGGGTCGAATCAGAGGTAACAACTCGTCGCAGCCTGGCAGCACCCAAACCAGTTGAACCCTAAACAAGTTGGGTGGCATCTGGGTACCGTGGAACAAGGGGTTGCCCGGTTGAACGATTTGGCCCTTGGCGACATCGACCAACTCGTTGTTCACGAAGTGCAGGAGAGTGCACGGAACGTCGGCGGCGCCCTGCGAAAACATGTAGGGCGTCAAGGATGCCCAGTCAAAGGCAAGGAGATGAAGTCCTCGGCCGAGAGAGGCTTAATTAGTTACCGTGATGATGGCGTCGAGCTCGGCTAATGTCGAGGCACCGCCAACGGTGGGCGTGCAGTTGACGGAGGGGCCGCTTGCTGCAGAGGTGCCGGCCGGCGTACACCCGGGTGCATTAAGCTCCCGTGCCGGCATCGGAGACACCAATGCCGCCTCCGCTGGAGACACCAATGGCCCCGCCATCGCATTCTGTGAGTTGCTGGCCGTGAAGCTAGGAATCGGGGGCGGCCCCTGTTGGCCGCCCGCAATCCACGCACTCAACCCCTGGATCAAGGTAGGCACAATGGCGGTGATCGTCGCTCCAAGTCGTTGTTCCACTTGCTCTTGGACAATCTTTGGAATCCGCGCCACCTGTGCCTTGAGTTCTTGAACCTCGCGCGCCTGGCTTTCCGAGCTGGTCTTTTTCTCCTTCCGCACACCAGCGGTATAGTATGACCCCCATTTTGCGGACAAGCCTTTGCCGGCCACACGACCAGCTGACGTCGGCTTACTGAGCTTATCCTTGTTCTTCATTACATTCAACGCCCTATTTAGAGTGGTGTCCCAAGGGTTGCTTGTAGTCGACCCCGCGCTACTGCTTTCAGTCGCCTGCGGAAGGAATGTGAACCATTTAGAAATTTGGCTTCATTAATTAGAATGCAACCATATGGAGCTAATTACGCGGGGGTGTATTCCTTACCAGAACAAGCTCAAGCGCCCTGGTCTTCGGATCCGTGGTAAGCTCCTTTGTTATCGGGTCGTCCTTGTACCGGGCCCTGACAAAGTTCCTGGTCTGCTTGTTACCGCTGTATTTCTCGAAGCGGGGCGGTAGGCCTTGCTCGGCACGCTCCGCGTCCTCCTTGTCCCATATAGGCTCCGCCACTCTGTAACCGCCGGGACCGAGTTTGTGTTCCCCTAAGCTCAGCTCCCGCATTTCTTTCCCCCACTGACTTGATTGGGAGTTTGCGGTGCTCGAGCAATTGATCTTGAAGTCATTGTAGTCATCTTCGGTGATCGAAGGATTTTCTCCTTGATCTTCTCATAACACTCACCTTTCTCGATCATTCTCTTCACATTGCTTTTCCAAGTAGATAGGGCCTTGCTCATCTTCGTGAGGGCAGCATTGTTCACTTTATTCCCTTTGAGGCTTGTGTTTTCAAAAGCAGCGGGGAACTTGTATCGTTCGTGCAGCTTCGTGAAGAGGAGGTTGCGCAAATTCCCTCGGTCAGGATGCCTCAGGTTCTCGGTGTTGATCGAGACAGTGCTCCGGAGAATGCACCCGAGCTGAAGCGAGTACCCCTTGACTATTCATTCGGGCGCCGTTGGATTCCCGTCGGAGTCCACTTCAGTAACTTCCTCCTTGAGGGTGCGGAGCACGGTCGGGCGCCGGTCCTTCCGTTGCCTCTTCTGTTGGCTGCCATCTGTGCATGCGCCGCCATCATCAGTGGTGGCATCCTCGGCGGCACCATCAGTGGTGGCATCAGTGGGGTCATCCTCGGCGGTACCATCAGTGGTCTCAGGATCGGTGGGGAAGGCGGCGTCCTCATACAAGTGAGGTTGTTCCTCCATCTCTTGGGACAGCTCCCAGAATGCCTTGCCGCCCGAACCACCGGCCTGATCGTTGTTGGCCATGTTTCTCTCTAAATAGGAACAAAGTTTGGTCAAAAAGTTGGTTATTGTCAAGGAACAAGATCATGGTCTCATCATTTAGGGTTTGTCGACACCGAGGCATCCTAAAAGCTAATCTTATCATTGAGGGTTTTTCGACGCCGAGGCACCCTAAAAGCCTAAGCTTTCATCATTAGTCACAAGTACCCCATATGTCCTATTTTTAGCAAAGTCATGCTAAAATTCATGGAAAATTTCAGCATGACCTTTGCTGAAAATAGGACATATGGAGTACCTGAATTTGCTGGAGCGGAAATTAATCGACATTCCAGCAAACTCAAGGGCCTCTCGGGTGGACAAGGCAAAAAAAGCCTCCATCACAACAAAGCAAATCATTGCATGGGCATACAGATGCTGAAGTAAGAACGCCAGAAGTAGCATTAAACCATTTCCACAGTACTATGGTGATTTGAGATCATCTATTTATGTTCGCAAAGAGTAGTTTATGATCTAAGACTAAAAGGAAATGCACCAGCAGTACTAAATTGTCGGTCAGTCTCCAAAACTGATCCCAGCATTTTAAACAGTCCCTAGCAAGAACACAAATGTGGAAGCAAGTCAATCGCACAACATAAGAAACAAATTGGCAGCTACTGGCTAGAGCTAGTATTATGTTATCATGTTTTCCGAACAGATTATAGGAACCTCAAATATATGACGTTATGCAAATGGAGATTATAAGGAACACCGACATTCGGCAAGTTCACGGGTTACTACATTGTATATATGAGACTGAAAACATCAGTTTCAGAGAGATGAACTAGATAATAAAATTAGAAGATGAACTTGTAATAGTTTCACGAGGTTTGGTTGGACACTGTAAGTACACTTTCTACCTAACATCGTTCAAAACACAGAGTAATCTACTTGCAGAACAGTATGAGAACTTCCAATTTTTTTGTATATCATCATCATTTTCATTAATAACTTTGCTTGATATGTCACCTTGGTTCAAATTAATGGAGGTTTGGGCTCTCTGATTTACTGGTTGTTGGTTGACTACTCTTTTCAATCAGATTTCTTGCGTCAAACTGGAGATAAACCTTTTCCATTAACAAAGGAATCTTGCCAGACTAAAGAAATCGTCAAATACCACCCGCTAACAAGAAAAGGAACAACATCTGAAGTTTTAAACACAAACAAGGAAAAGGGGTAGCATTTCAGTTTCTCAAAATGTTCAAGAACAGAGTACTGAACATTAGGTTTGACATCTGCATCATCTTTCAACACACCTACACATTCCAAACTGTAAGAAACTGAAAAGCACTTACATGGATGATTAATCCTCGTAAGCAAAGGAGTTTTAATATCGGAATCTATCTTAGATGTTGCAAGTCAAAATTAATAGCACTAACATGGATGATTAATCCTCGGTCACCTCAGGTGAGGCCAGAAGCGGTCACCGGGTTAGAAAAGCATGGGGCATCATTGTTGTTTTGTCCCTAAGCAACAAAAAAGTGCGACAACAAAGTTGGCATAGGTACATTTATCTAGTTTGGCACTTAGAAATAGTGTTTACAATAGTACGACAATGTGAACTGCAGATTTAAGGTGCCATGGCCTATGGCCTAAATTTAAAATAATAGCACCATGGTCTAATAATCTTGTGGTGCTGAAGACAGTTGTTTCGCAATTCATATCCAACACGCCAGAGTATTCATATCCAACATGCAAAAGTAAGAACAAACGGCCATTTTAGTTACATAGATACAGAGGATCCATTAGCGATTCCAAATAGGCTGCCAAGCAAAATGGCACCCCCACCGTAGAGCACACAAACAAATGAAGGAAGACGCTTACATGCCATTCCAATTTTCAAATAAACTAATTGAAAATCAATAAAGGAATACCATGCCTGCCGACCAGTGGCGCATATCATAACAGAAAGAGGGCATGGTGTTGTACTGGTATACCTTAAATCAATGAAGCAATGAATTGAAGCTAACCCTAAATCAGAGGTTGGGGAATTGGAAAATGGTACCTCAAATTAGGCTGAGCCGAGTGCCTGAGTGAAGACCGGGCGGTTGTTTACTGCAAACCGATGATGATGGGTGTAAATGTCTTTGCTTGAGCTAAATCTGAAGAGGTAAATAACGAGGGAGGAAGCAGAGCAGCATACCCGGTGTGTCGAGGCCACTGCAGAGACCAAGACGAAGGTTGTGGCGGTGAAATCCAAGAGAGTGCCTCGGAGCTCTCAGCCTCAACACCAGTGTTCTCCCTCCAAAACGATCAATCTGGAGAGATCTGCCAGGAGAATCAGAGAGATGATTTAGTACTTATAAAAACACGGAGTTGCCGATGCTGCATTTACTAGTGTAGATGTTTGTGTGGATCAATTGGTTGTGTACTGCAAACTGATGCTAGGTGTATATGTCTGTGCTTGAGCTAAATCTTAGGAGGCATTGTAAATAACAAGAGAGGAAACAAAGCATACCTGGTGTTGCCGACGCCACGACGGCGACCAAGATGAAGGTTGTGGGGGGTGAAATCCAAGACGGTGAACACAGCCTCAACACCAGCGTTCTATCTCCAAAACGACCAATCTTGAGAGATCTGCCGGCTGAATCAGAGAGATAATTTGCAAGTCACAAACTAGGAAAGATCCACTAGCAAGAAGAGCAGACTAAGAAAGAGTAATTACCAGGAGAAAGGGATGCTGGCTGCGGCCACGGGCGGTGGCGCGGCTGGCACCGAGCGCCGGGCAGGCCGAGGGCGCGACGGAGAGACAGGCAGCGGGGCGGCGGCGTCGGGAGAGGAGAGGGCGGCGTCGCGGCATCAGGGCGTCGGGGTGGAGACGAGGACGACAGGGCGGCGGCGTCGGGGCGGCAGGGCAGCGGCGTCGGGGCGGCGTCCAGGCGGCGGGCCAGCGGCGTCGGGGAAGGGGATCGAGGGCGAGGGCGAGGGAGAGAGAGGGGATAGCTAGGTGGGCCGCCGGGGAGGAACTATGGATGGGGGCGGCACAATACTAATGGCGCACCACACCTCGGTGCGCCATAAGTACATCCACACTAATGGCGCACCTCTCCCTGGTGCGCCATTAGTAATTTTTTTTTCTGCTCGAGCCAACAGGTTATATTCCACCTGACCTGATCCACATCAAGCTCCCTCTACTAGCTCGACTGGTTAGCAGCCAGTTCTCACACCAGGAGGTCCTGGGTTTGATTCCCAGGCTCCACAATTTTTTTTCATTTAAAATGCTGGTTGATACTTATTTGTGTTTAAATATGTTCAAACTTATTTAAATCATAACAGTAATATATTTTTTTATAAGACAGTAATATTTTTTAAAAAATATCATCAAACAGTAATGCCGGTGG
>NC_057813.1:640734421-640735044 GCF_018294505.1 Triticum aestivum
CCTCCCGATCAACAGGACCCCCGTTTCGACTGTAGGAGGTTCGTTTCATCCGTTTTGCGGTAGGCCGCACCCCACCCGATCAACTGGACCCCCGTTTCGACCGTAGGAGGTCCGTTTCCTCCGTTTTGCGGTACGCCACACCCCTCCCAATCAACAGGACCTCCGTTTCGACCGTAGGAGGTCCGTTTCCTCCGTTTTGCGGTATGCACGACTAGGTGTTCGAGACCCCGCCCGTATGTACACATATGTGACCGTATTTTCTTTCTTGCACCCTGGCCTCTGTACGTACGTGTACATGCTACGTGCGCGCCTCTACTACGACACGTGCGCGCCTCTACTACGACACGTGCGCGCCTCTACATCAACCAGTATGTACGTACACGTTCGCGACCAGGATGACAACGCTACGTACGCTTCGACCAGGTGGGTCCGGACTATCAGACACTTCCTTGCCTGCGAAGATGTAGCTGGTGGGTCCCAGCAGTCAGGGGGGCGAATTGTTTTTTTTGCCCGGACGCACTTCCTTGCATGCGATGGTGTAGCTGTTAGGTCCCAGCAGTCAGGGGGGCGAATCATTTTTTTTGCCCGGACGCACTTCCTTGCGTGCGAAGGTGTAGCTGCTG